>NC_044977.1:20658296-20957408 GCF_008728515.1 Papio anubis
ATTTACTATACTATATTTTTAAATCATTAGAGTGTACTCCTACTTAATTAAAAAAACAAAGCTGTAGAACCAGGCCCAGATAGGTCCTTCAGAAGGTATTCTGGAAGAGGGCATTGTTATCATAGGAGGTGACAGCTCCATGGATGTTCTTGACCCTGAAGACCTTCCAGTGGGACAGGATATGGAGGTGGAAAATAGTGATATCAATGATCCTGATGCTGTATAGGCCTAGGCTAATGTGTATGTTTGTGTCATAATGTTTTTCTAAATGTTTAAAAAAGTAAAAGAAAATTTAAAATTAAAAGAATAGAAAAAAGCTTTTAGAATAAGGATATAAAGGATAAATATTTTTGTATAGCAGCACAATGTATTTTAAGCTACAGTGTTAAAAAAAAGAGTTAAGTTTAAAAAAGTAAAAAGATTACCGTAAGCTAAGGTTAATTTATTGAAGAAATGGAATTTAAAAAAATAAATGTAGTATAGCCTAAGTGTATAGTGTTTGTAAATCTTCAGTAGTGCACAGTAATGTTCTGGGCCTTCACGTTCACTCAACACAAGTACCTCACTTGGAGCAACTTTTAATCCTACAAGCTCCAGTCGTGGTAAGTGCCCTAGACGGTTATACCATTTTTTATCTTTTTTGCCATATTTTCACTGTACTTTTTTATGTTTTGATATGTTTAGATACACAAATAATTACCATGTGTTAGAATTGCCTCAGTATTCAGTACAGGAACATGCTGTACAGGTTTGTAGTCTGGTGTGTACCATATAGCCTAGCTATGTAGTAGGCTGTATATATCTAGGTTTGTGTAAGTATGCTATATGATGTTTGTACAGTGACACAATTTTCAGAACCTACTCTTGTCATTAAGCAATGCATGACCGTATTTTTTATTACTCAAAACATTGCTTACTATAAACAATGTCTGCATTTTGCTTTCTTCATATATCCGGTAGATCTCTCAAGTATGTGAAGGAGTTCATCCTTTTTCTTTTTTTAAACAATTAAACACACTTCTTAAATTAATTTTCAGAATACTGTGACAGTCCCATTTGGACTTGAATGAGGTGGGTTTAAAGTAAGTACCGTAAATCCTCACTTAACATTGTTGATAGGTTCTTGGAAACTGTAACTTTAAGTGAGACGAAGTATGAGGAAGTCAGTTCTAGTAAAGGTTAATTGATATGAGTAAGTTGAGTTCCTACAGCATATTTTTGGTCACAAAAATACCCCCAGACTTCTAGGTAAAGACTAAAAACAAATGTGAGTTATAGATACATTGAAGAAAGATTAATAAAAACAAATAAGATAATGATTTATGCGGTTACTCCAGTTCAGGGTTGTGGGTGGCTGAGATCTGTCCCAGCAGCTCAGTAGCAAAATGGGGACCAACCCTGACAGGATGCTGTTCTATCGCAGGGTACACTTGCAACCACACACATACCCAGAGTCACTGAGACTGAGATCATTTAGACATGCTAAGTAACCCAACATACACATATTTGGGATGTGGGAGGAAAATGAAGTGCCCAGAGAAAACCCACACAGACTTGGGGAGAATGTGCAGACTCCACACAGAACAAGTAACCTGGGAATCATTTTTTTTTCCTTCTCAGTGTTTTAACGAAACAATGTCGAACAAAAGATGTTATTTGAGGATCTGCTATAAAAGGAATATTGTGTAGAGATATAATAAACCTCTGAAATTTTTAGGAATTTTTTCAAAAACAATTTATAGCAGTTTATGAAAACATGCAAAAAAAAAAAAAAAAAAAGCTTTATGAAGCTTTGTACCCTATACATTTTTAGTGAGGGGAATAACTACGTTTTTGACCAGGAGTTCCTTACTCATTGATGACCACAGTCTACTACTATATGGAGCCTTAATCTCAGCCTTTTTTGTTGATGCCCAAGTTAATATTTATATTATTTTGTTCATGGGATAATATATGCAAAATGACTTTATAAACTAAAGCTTTGGAGTTACGCCTGAGTTCCAGTGATGGTTCTTAGCTCTTGATGTTTCTGTTCTTAGCTATTGACCGCAGGTAAGTTGCTTAATTTTTCTGTATCTGAGATAGGGAATACTAATTTGGTTGAATTTTTAAAAATATATTTATTGACTGTTGCTTATTTTTTTTATTGTGGAGCTAAGCCTTCTAATTTTGAAGAATTAGAGTTCATTGTTGTGTGCTATACATATTTATTCCCCTTCTGTACCTGCTTGCCTTTTTATTTTAGGTTCTGATCACTTCTATTCCAGAAGTTAGTTATGAAGTACAATCTAGGATTAAGGTGGTATCTAAATTTGATTAATTTCTGTGCTACGTTTTATGCTGTTAGTCTAAATCAATAGGAAAGCATTTAAGAAACTTTTGTGAGGATTTCTTTTTTTTTTTTTCTTGTCATATTTGGGAATAGGTTAAATAGCTTAAAATAGTTGAGCTGATTTTAATTTTTGTTCTGTTTTTATTATAAAGAAACATTTACTAGTAAATAAGCTGGATATAAACATAATTGTATCTCCTTTAGTGCTACCCAGTGGGCAGCACTTAGACACATTTAGGGCTGAGCAGCTAGTATAATAGAGTGGACTCCATCTCATTTTCTAAGCCTGTGAGTCCTAGCTGCCTACTGCAGCTCAATTTGAGTGGCAGTTGATATAATGCCTTTTTTTTTTTTTCTTCCACTTCTGCAGTAAGTATCTGGTTTGCTCATAGTCTTTTGATTAATAGGTAGTTTGAATGTTTTTCAAAGGAATCAGCCAACATGTGATTATTTTAAAGATTTAAATACTAGATAGATACTAAATGCAAGGTTATTGCTACTAGATATTACATCTAGTTAAATTAATCAATGTGAAATAATTGAGAGGCAGAGATAATAAAGACATAAACCAATAAATCTTTGCTTGAAAATCACAGGTATAGGTACAGATTGTGAGGACAGAAAAATAGAAAATCATGGGTAGTAAGTGTCTAAAAGGTTTCTTCATAGGAACAGTGATTGTTGACCTTAAATAGGACAAATAGGACTCCCATGTTCAAGAACACATCACCCGTGTTAAAAAGGCCTGCTATTATTCAATAGTGCAATGAAGAACCATTTAGGCTTTATTAGAGTCCACATTATTGGCTGAAGATGTTGGAAATTCATAGAAAATCAAACTTGACAGATTTCAGAAGTGTCTTGCAGCTCTGGAACAAAAGATGTCATGTAGTTCCTTGCTACCGAAGAGTTTGTTCATATGGTAATAGAGGTCCAAACATTACAGGGCAAATACAGTGCTTTAGGAAGGACTCAGATGATAGTAATGGTATTTGTCCCTTTTCTCATTTTATTTACTGATTTTCAACTCACTTGGCTTTTAATGAACATTAGCGTTACTTATTTGTTGGCAGCTGAGTTGGAAAATATTTGTTTTTCTAGACTTTATGAAATGGTAGCCACTGGTGTTGCACTTAATGTTTGTTGCCAGTTAGTTCTCTGCAGTTAGTCCACAGCAGAGAAATCACACTTCTAAAATGGTTCCTTCTCTTCGTAGACATTTAAAGGTGAACAGATACTTTCTTGTATATTATTACTCTGTTTGGATGGAGAGAGAATGTATATGTATCTTAAAAATATTTCTCTTTGCCACATTAAACATGTCTTGTTTTCTTGTGTGTGTGTGTGTGTGTGTGTTTTTCTTTTTCAGGTCAGATGTACCAACAGTACCAGCAACAGGCCGGCTATGGTGCGCAGCAGCCACAGGCTCCACCTCAGCAGCCTCAACAGTATGGTATTCAGTATTCAGGTGAGCAGGTGTTGAAAGGGAGTTGGCTCATGGCTTTTTGTTTCTGTACTCATTAAACTTTAAGCTCTTCTTAATTCCTTGATTTGTAGTACATTGACATAATAGGTATTAAGTTTTTATTTAGGGGAAACAACATTTGTTTTATTTATTTAAAAATATTTTACGTTAATATCTATTGTAAATCAACATTTCAGTTTTCTGGTGGGCAAATAAAACTTACAGTAGATGATTCTGCAGTAACTTGTAGTATAAAAATTTTTTAATACAAAGCTGTCTCTTACTAACATGATCAGTTTATCTCTTAGGCAACTTAGTGCAAGTTTTCCCCCTCCCCTCCACCCCTCCATTTATGTGTAACACGTAATTCCAGTGTACTCTTAGTACCTGTAGAAATATGAACAGTTTATTCATACATGGAAAGGTGATCTTATTTAAGAGCTAAATTAAGCTACTTAGATTTTAAAATCTCTTGCAAGTATGTAGGAATACCAGAAAGAGGCCATACAAATAAAATCGTATAAAATGTAATTCAGGCAACTAAGAACATTGTTTAGTTGTTTTAAATAAGCATCCTATTTTGTTTGTGTTTTACCATCTGTCCGCCGAAGATTGTATGTATCTAAGTATGATAAATATTAATGTAACTTTGGCTATAATTCCAGTATTTGTTACATTTATGTCAGAGAGAGAGTTTGTGTCCAATGCTTGTGTTACAGCCAAAGATTGAAGTATCAGAATTTCAAGTGTAATTAAAAATAATTTATGCAAGTTGAATCTTGTCTAAATTTTATGGAGTTTTGTGGTATCAGCTAGAGCAGGAGTCAGTAAAGTATAGCCCACAGGCCAGATCGGGACTGTTGCCTGTTTTTTTTGAATAAAGTTTTATTGGAACACACTTCTGCTTTTATTTTTATATTCTCTACTGCTGCTTGGTCACTAGAATGGCAGAGTTGAGTAGTTGCAACAGAAGACCATGTGACCCACAAAGCCTAAAATATTTACTGTCTGGCTCTTTACAGAAAAGTTTGCTGACTCCTGACCTAGACCGTAATATTCTGTCATTAATTAAAGTTTGAAATATTTTAGCACAAATAATTTTATTTAGATCTTATTTGCTGTGGAGTGACTTAACCTGTAGCTACTTGTTTTTAATTGTATGAAATGTATAGAACTTAAGTTTGGAATATATCAGGAGGAAGGTTATTTTTAGGATGCAGTTCTTTTAAAAAAAAAAATCAGTGTTACAAATTATGTGATTTATAGAAAGAATAGCAGAACTGAAGAGATTTAGTTGTCATTTAATCTCAGGGGATTTTGGCCCTCACTGTGCTTTAGAATCACCTGGGGGAGGCTTTGTGTAGGGGCTGCATTCCCAGAGATTTTTGAATTTCATTTGATTGGGTGTGGGACTCAGGCTTTTGCATTTTATAAATGAGGCAACTAGTTTTCAAAGAGATTGTGACTTGTCAAAGCACATATAGCCATTCATTGGAGGGAGCTGGACCAGTTCAGTATTTCCCTGTATCATTCTGCATTCTACAACCTAGACTGGAGTTGTCAGACTTCTTCCATAAAAGGCTAGATGTCCTGTGTATTCAAAAAACCCCCACATAATTTCCATATTTCCATTTTTTTGCTATTTCTGATGTCCTTCACCTAAAGTTATTATTTTGGAGGAATGGAAGGGAGACCACACACACACACACACACACACACACACACACACACACACACACAAATGGAAGGGAGACTACACACACACACACACACACACACACAGAGTGATAGAAGCATTGCCACATTATGTTCAAGAGACTGGTGGGCTGCTAATGAAATCTTCAGCCTATAGGGTTATTCCCTCCCCTAAGCAATAATTAAGGATCAGATTACTTCCAAGCCCAGTTAAAAAAACAATTTAGATTTCGGGTGCCAGGATGAAAAGGCACTTTTCTTTTTTCTCGCAGTCTTAAAATGAATAGGCATTTTCAGTATAAAGCTGAATCCATCTGTTTCTCCAAGACCTTATAGTGAAAATGTAAGTTTTATGTAGAGGATAGGAGGAATTGTATGACATTCAGAATTTTTTATGAATTGGTTTTAGGTCAGTGTTCAGATGCTACCGTGAGTTAAATGGGTTAAAGATACTTGATTTTCTTATTAAGAACTAAGGTTGCTCTTAATAAATTTAGTCAGGGTCTTCACTCTGAGTAAAATTTAGGTTTTTCAAATTATGATCTTTGTATTTCTGATCCTACTAGTCTATTAACTTGAATTTGATTGAGAGATATGGAAATAGTCAACTAAATACTCTGCTTGGAGACTAAGAGGTGGTGGTGGTAACATTGGACCATCTTTGACACTGTTGGTTTGCCAGTTTCCCTCTGACCTTTTCCAGTTTTGTTCATGGACTATGTCATAAAGGTTTCTTTCATGAGTAAATTTTGAACCCAGGTTCAAGGTGAGTTCAGAATATACTCAAATTCATTCAATCCTTTTTTTTTTTTTAATGCAGGGTTGTACATATTTTAATAATTTTCTTATGTATCTGGTATTTAATGCTGACAGGATTCCAGTCAATGGAGAGGTTTCATTGCAAGTAGCTGCAGGTGTGTTTCATGGTAGAGATAAAAGTTTTCAGTGAAGCCGACTTTTATTGTAAAAAAAATTCCATCCTAGTAATTAATGAATATAGATGTTGCTTTTTATGGGGCAATATGGTGTGCTTTTTATGTGTTATGCTGTACTGCTAAGTCAAAATTTTGAGTCGTAAAGGCAGAAAGCATCAGATACCAAATCTAAAAGAAATGAAAGATTTTAAAGATTGTGAAAATGGTACTTTGTATTTATTCTTAATGGCTTAGTTTTTATAGAGTGAGCAAAATTTAAAGCACCTAATTAGTACAATAAGATGTATTTATAGTATTATTTCATATAAAAATGTTCATTCTCCACAATGTGTTTTTATTTGGTACTGTTAAGTAGGTCTCCCCTGAAAACCTGGTTAATGATTATTTAGCTTTCCCATTTTTGATCTTCCTAGAAAGTATAATAATTCTTTTATCATTTGAGCATCTGTTCTAGGAATTATGCTATGGCAGGAATTTGCTCTCAGGGATTATGTCTCAGAGGGTTTAAAAAATTGTAGAGAATGCCTCTTTGATAACTACTTGGTCTTGAAATACTATGTGATGGAATCTACCACTCTGCTTGTTACATACATATTTATTAAATTTCTCACCATTTTTGGTCCACCTAACAGTAAGACTAATTCTTTGGAAAAGTTTTACTAAAAGATAAGATACATGTTGTTTATTTTGCCTTTTCAGCAAGCTATAGTCAGCAGACTGGACCCCAACAACCTCAGCAGTTCCAGGGATATGGCCAGCAACCAACTTCCCAGGCACCAGCTCCTGCCTTTTCTGGTCAGCCTCAACAACTGCCTGCTCAGCCGCCACAGCAGTACCAGGCGAGCAATTATCCTGCACAAACTTACACTGCCCAAACTTCTCAGCCTACTAATTATACTGTGGCTCCTGCCTCTCAACCTGGAATGGCTCCAAGCCAACCTGGGGCCTATCAACCAAGACCAGGTTTTACTTCACTTCCTGGAAGTACCATGACCCCTCCTCCAAGTGGGCCTAATCCTTATGCACGTAACCGTCCTCCCTTTGGTCAGGGCTATACCCAACCTGGACCTGGTTATCGATAAGGAGGCTCATCTACACCAGTTAATGTAGCTGCTAGCTGTTGGCCTCCCAAAAGACTCCAGTACTATTTTAATTTGTATTGAAGTTCAGAAATTTAAAAAGCAGAGCATTTTTTATGATATCATTGTTGCTGTTAATTGAAAGTATAATTTGCTGGAACACAAAGACCAAAATGAAAGTTTTTTCCTCCCTGCTTAAAAATGTAGCAGCTTCTTAGTTACTTTGGAACACTACTCTTACGTGTATAAAGTGATTGACTTTCTAGCTTCCTTTGTCCAGAGGATATTAAAACGCTAGGGTGAGGTTTAGCCATCTTATTTGCCTTTTTACTATTAACATGATGTACTAAAGTAGAGCCCTTGGAGAATACAACAAGATATTATGTATAAAATGTAACACTGATAGGTTAATAAAGGTGATTGAATCCATTAGTGGTCTTCAAATTTAATTTAGTCATTAACATGATGTGAAAAAACAATTTTTCAGAAGTCCTTATTGGTATTTGGTCTTAAAATGAAGTATAAACATTTTGACATTTTAACTTACAGATTTCCATTCAGAGAAAACAGTGCCATTTGGTTTTTGTCCTTCCTTTTTGAAAAAAAAATGCATTGGTAATCGTTGGTTTAAAATGAACTTTATTACTTCATAGGATGAAAGGTTAATTTAGGACAAAAACAATAGATATGATGGGGGTTTGGTAGAGCCTGGATAACTTTGTGATTTTCCTTAGGGTATAGTTAACATACTGATGAACCATTCAGAAATAAAAAAAACTCAATCTTAAAAAAAATTACATCTCTTTATTGCAGAATTTATGCTTACTTGAAAAATACAAAATGTAGCATTGATAAGATTGAAGCATGTTGAAAGGTAAGTACAGGGAAAGGTCCTTTCAGAATGACTGCAACAGTGCAGCAAGGATTCCCATTCCCCGCCTAAAGGAAAATACCTTTTTAATAGAAATGAGTCAGATTTTTATTACAGATTGAATTAAACAGTTACAAAGACATTCTCTGATACATTCATTCATAGAGGTCTTAACATATAAATACATAGTAAATGTCCTATAAAATGGTAGGCGATCTCATCGTGCATTATTTTTGTGCTCAGACTTCACATTCAGTCTGTACATACAGCTTGATTAGAATCATAAAAACAATATGAAGACAATTGCATAAAGGGATAGTTTGACAAAGCATATTCAGATATTGTAACATTTATGGTATGTAAAAATGTATCTTTTGAAACAATATATTAGACTTCATTTTTAGCTGAAATGAAATTTACTGATTCAGTCTTTTTAAGAATTTGTGGATGTTTAAAGGAAATGTATATTAGCATGAATGTGTAACTCTTAAAATCCTCCACAAAGCTATTCAGCTGTTGCTAAAAAATGGAAGTTTAAATATAAATGTGAAAATTCGGACCTTTTTTCCCCAGATATATATGCTGAAGATAATTTGATCCAATAAGTTAAACTAAGTAGAGATTTATGGAATTAACTCGTCAATAGGAAGAGTACACATCAATAAAAGTAAATATTTTTTAAAAGTATATACCTTTTTTGATGTTAATTTTGTTATAAAAGTATCTCAAAACATCATTACAACAGTGTGATAAATAATATACAAACGATCTCTTAAAATACCATGAATAGGGAGCCAGCTTCCCCAAAAATGTTATTCTGTTAACATCAATATTTTGCTTTCTTAAAATGACTTTGTAAAACCTGATAAATACTCTCAGCAATCTCTTCTAATAATAAACATCTAGTATTGCTATTAGATTGTAGACTTTTATACATAGTAAACAAAATAGCTTTGAATGAATGTGACATAGTATTTTCAATGATTTTGTTTGCCATGATGAAACAGAAGGTAACTTTGCAGCATCTACCATTTTCCAGGAATTGTAGTCCCACATTCATACCACTGAACATAATTGATTTGGGTGTGACCACCTATTTCTCCAAATTGGACAGGTTCCTGGCGAACTGCTCTGAAATAACCTGAGAGAGAAAGTAGTTTCATTTTAATAGCTGCTGTATTATATTTTTGCCCTCATAGCTTATAGATTGAAGGATGTCATTGAATAGCTGAAGGCTAATCTTAGTGAGGCGAGGTAATTTAGAAAACAGAGAGCAAGAAGCTCTGGTGTTTTTTCCTGAGGTGTAGTCATGGTTGGCAAAATGGGCACCTGAGAAATTGTTGACATTTGCCATGTCAGGTTAGGAGGGATGGTTGGTAGGGACAGTTTCACTGCCCATTAATGTGTTCACAGAATTTAGTAGGTCATCTTTTAGTATTGTTGGTATTTTTAAGTGCCCGTGAACAAAATGTGTTACTGAAAAATCGAATCAAATAGTTTATTTAGAGAACCTCCAGGTGATTCCGGACTAATAGGAACAATTAATTTACCCTCTTCTGCACTGCTTAGACAAGGATTAATTTTAAGTCTTATTCAGTCCTCATTACACAGCTTGGTGCCAATGGGTCTTTAGCAATTTACAGAGGTTATTCATTTCCCACAGAATTATTCTATTTTAATTATATTTATACAGTTACTTGCAAGGTAAGTACTATTTTTTCCATTTACGGTAGCAGTAGTTAAATTTTTTTTTTTTTTTCTTAAGGAAATAATAATGCAAGTGCACTCAGTATGACAAAACCCGTAACATTAATACATGAATGATTTAAGTTTGGGAAACTGCTTTTTTGTGGCTGTTTTTGCAAGTTTAGATTTTCTTGAAGTAGAATGCATTTATATTATGTCTGTCTAATTTCCCTTGGCTCCAAGTTTCTAAGCTGAGAAACTTACATTGAAGTCTTCATTTTTTCCTAGATATGTGATATGTGGAGCAGTAGTACTATAGAATTCTTCTTAAATTGATTGCTTTCCTCAGCTTGATTTCTTTCTGGGTTAATCTGTAAAACTCTGTTGCTTATGAGGAGGATCAGAAAACATACCTTCTTTGATTGGTAACTGGTCAGAAGTGAGTTGCTGCCCGGTGCGTCCATCTAAAAATGAATCCACAAACTGGCAGTGATCTTCTCCATGACCCCTCTGATCGCCTATGTTATAAAATTTTCCTGAAGAACCAGAAATTAAAAGGATAAAGTATTACTTACTTTCTTTGAAATGTGACAATTCTGAAATCATTACTGTTTTTGTACTTTCTCCCCTCATTCTCTATTACCCTAGTTCAAACCAACAATGTCTCTTGCCTACCTGTATTCTTCCTCCCCTCCCCTTATCAGAGATTAGTGATCTTTTAAAAATGCATGTCAGATAATGTTTGTTTTCTCCATAAATTTCTCCAGCAGTCTCCCATTATACTCAGAATAAAATCCAAAGTTCTTACCTGATTTCAGAGCTCCACATGATTTCACACCTGCCTGCCCCTCCACTTACTAAGTCTGGGCCATACTGGTGGAACTGGCCAGGTGTATTCTGCCTTAGGCGTTTGACCTCTTTCCTCTAGACCCTTGTGTGGTTAGTTCCTTCCCAATTTTCTCCTTAGCTTAGTGCTAACTTGTTAGGCCTTCACCTTTTTGAAAATGTTCTTTACCTCTATGAAATGTTTACTTATTTACGTATTATCTATCTCTTCTTACCAAGGAAAGAAAGGAGAGGTAAGCTATAGGAAAGTAGGAAGTACCTTTTATGCTGCTTTGTGTTCAGCACCTAGAAGAGTTGAATGACTGAAAAAATACCTACTTTTTTATGTTAGGGCCAGCCTTATTCATTAAAAATTTTTACTCTATGAATATAGAAAATTATAACCTATTGGGCATGGAGCAGGGGGTTGTAGCTCTTCTAGCATCTTGAAGATGTTATATTTGTTCCATGGTTATCGTTAGATTTAGTCACTTTATTGTCAATAGGCTTTTTATTCCTGGATGGTTGTAACAAAATGGAGTTTGACCATGGTTAGTGAATGTACATTCCAGTTTGCCATGATGGCACTGTTTTATAATTGCATTTTTATTATTTACCTTCTAATAGCATGTCTTACATCCTTGTTTTCTAGGAATGATAACCATTTCCATAACATTTTGCTCAGAGGAAAACTTGTGTTTACAGCACCCATTAGTGCCTGAAACTCTTTAAGAAAAGACCAAGTTGTACAATGCTGCAAAACATTCCCATAAGTTAAGGGCTGAAAACAGCTGGTAGCCCTGCTTACCTGTGAGGGAGTCGCTCAAGTAAATCTTGTATCTGAGAGAGTTGCACAGCTGCACTCCTACAAATTTTTTATACCATGTCCTTTTGACATACTGTTTGCCCTTACACTCTGAGTAAGAGTCTGAATCAAAGGGTCTTTCAGTCCAGATGGCATCTCTTCCTGCTACGTAAGGAAAACAGTTTGAGTTTAGTATCTGACTCTTGGGCCAGATACTTTAAGAATAATCAGTTTGCAGAATTTGTCAACTTGCTGATACCTTTTTTTCCCCCCATGCTAAATATTGGAGCCAAAAATATTAGAAGGATTTAAACAAGTAAACCCCAGAATAAGTTTCTGTCAATAGATCAATCTGAGAGCAGTATGTTAAGGTGTTTAGGTGTTGAATAGCCTCTGCAGAGCTAGATGTAGGCAGTGTCATTTAGGAGGAAATTTAGGTTTCTTTTTTGTAGCATGTTATAAAATTTAGACAACTGCTTTAATATGACTTGTTATTAAAAGTGGAAATGAGGGTGTTATATTTTCTTTTCTTTTTTTTTGAGACAGGATCTCACTCTGTTGCCCAAGCGGGATGATGGCTCACTGTAGCATTAACCCCCTGGACTCAAGCGAACATCCCACCTCAGCCTCCCAAGTAGCTAGGACCACAGGCGTGCATCATCATGCCTAGCTGATTTTTTATTGGTAAATTTTTTGTAGAGAGGGAGTCTCATCATATTGCCAGGCTGGTCTCCTATGCCTGGGCTCAAGCAATTCTCCCACCTCAGCTTCTGAGTGCTGGGATTACACTGGCTATTTTATTAAATAATAATAAGCCTGGCGCATGAGTGAAAGTAAATTTCAAAATGTCCAACTTGTTCCCAGAACATCATGGGTCCTCAGTGTTGTACAATGTGTAGGTAAACATTCACACCTGTTTGGTATTATAAGAAGACTAAGTGGAAAAACGCGAAATCATGATTCAGATTCTGCCATGCCTGGTCAGTTGAATAAGTTTAGAAAAGCATGTAGTTGTGTCTCATTGAGACAGGTACTTACCAGAAACTGGCTCGCTCACTCTTGGGTCCGCTGAGGAGAAATAAATACAAAAGTCAGACCTTACTAGATAAAACCCCAACATTCCAGTGGCATGGTGAAGATGATGGGTGCTTACAGTTACAAAGTCTTATTTGCAAAGTGGTACTCTTTTGCTAAAGTTTGCTTTGTTTTGGAAATTGTTCTTGATTGAATAATCTCCTGCGTGGTAGGTATTCAGCTGTATCTGTTATATATAATTTGAGTAGTTGGGAACAGTTGTCGCTGTTCCAGCCTCCACTTGAATTTCAAAAGCTGCTGCTTTTAGTTTGATACAAAAACTTCATGGTAAAAATCACCAAGATGCCATGAACTACAGTTGGTATAAAAATTATGCAAATATTAATGCTGTATGTGCAGATGTATCTCATTAAGGAATTGGAACTTTTAAGGTCTAATTGGAAAACTTCACAGCTGTTATTAAACTATCATGTGTTCCCTTTGTGGATGCACTCACGGGTATTTTGATTTTAGGCATACAGAGGAGGATTCATTCACTAGCTTTTTGGAAGAGTATAGATTATGCTTTTTAAATTAAACTGATGTGTCTTTAAGTGAGGAAAAATATAAGTGGTGTTTCTCTAAGCCTTCATCAGTTTGCTTTTTCCCACAAATGGGTTTTTAAGAAATTCAAGAAACAGTATTATGTAGTGTTTAGCTGGGTTTCAAACAGGCTTCCTATGCAAAACATTGCTCCACTGTGGCCCTTTGACACTGTTTTTGGGAATTACTGTTGATGTAATTACCTGATTCAGTACTGAATGCCACTGTGTTGCTGACCGGGCCTTCACCAAGCGGGTTTTTGGGTTTCACCTGGAATTCATAACTGTTTAGGGGAAAATAAAAAAACACTTGTAATACATTCTTGAGGGCTAGGAGGCAACATTCCCCTATTACACTGACATCCCTCCTGATTCTATTTTGAAATTATGACAGTGAGTGGTAACATATGTTCCAGAAGTAGGTTGAGGAAAGAAAAATGATTGCTTAGTTTTACTATCTGAACAGCTTGTCTAAGGTTTGAGTAAGCATTAATAAAAAAGACGGTTGTCTTTAAAAATCTCCAAATTCGTACAAATGACTTGGCAGGTTAATAGACATATAAAAAAGGGGTATATGGTAGACAAAGGCTAATTCCAGTAACAAGGAACCTGTTTCTTTAAGAGGTCTCAGCTACTTCCTGGGGCTAAGAAGTGGCAAGATTCCATTTTGTTTTCTGTTATACCAACCCTGAGTATAATCCTGGACTTAGGCCATCTTCCTCACTGTGGGGTTTGAACTACTTATGTCAGAATCACATCATAGGGTGGCAGTGGTGAAAGTGTGTTAAACTGCAAATTTCTTGTCCTACTCTAGGTATTGAAGCAATTTTTGAGGAGATTCAGGTAAATTATAACTTCTCTAGGTGAGTCATGTGCCCAGTGATGTTTGAGAACTACTAGACTAAGCTGTAGATAGTGTATTTAACTGTAGACTAAACTATGGGAACAGATAGACATAAGTGTTTCTTTGCAAGGACTCCTAGTTGTATTGCCTGGAACTTGGGTCTTCTGTAGATCACAGGATGCTATGATGTCTCCAGAAAAGAGGCATGGTAATGTTGCCTTATGAAGAGCAGGAACACAAACGCAGACATTTCTCTCCCTCCATACTCCAAATTCATATCGGCGAGTACCTTAACCTTCTGTTAAACAAAACCCCAAACAACCCTAGGCCCCTTGGACTTATAAGTTGCTTTGATTGTATCCTTAAGAATTATTCATCAAATTATTGTGCAGTATTTAGCAATTTTTATTCATAAAATATGTAAGCAAAGCAAATCCTTTAAAGAAATGTAAACAATAAAGCAATTTGCCATTTGCCTGAAATTAAGATTTCCTTTCAGCAGCAAGTGGACTTAGCAGTGAAAGAACATTGAATTCAAAAGTCAACCTGAGTCAGCTGATAATATTTTGAGAGTCTCAGATTTGCTCAGGGCTTTTGGGAGATAAATAATTTCCTTCTTTGGGAAGTTTATAATTAAATAAGAATGCAGAACGCACAAAAGATAGATATTTTGTAAACAAGTGAAAAACAGAAGGATGACAGCTGTCAGTTTGGTATGGATGGTACTAAGCAGGAAAAAAAATTGGAGTCAGTTTCTTGATCACTGAGGTATTGCATTAACACTGCTAGTATCTAGTCTAAGACAACAGAGTCTAGTGCTACAACAATGGCAGCCATTTTCTGAATGCTTACTATGTATGAGATGCATTAGTCATTCTACATATATACAGCAATACAACACATGCAAACCCTAATGAGATAAATCTTATCCTAATTTTCAGCTGAGAGCAATGAGGCTCAAAATACTTGTACTGTTACTGTTTTTGCTTTTCAAAACTTTAAAACTGGCACCAGGTGCGGTGGCTCATGCCTGTAATCCCAGCACTTTGGGAGGCCGAGGCAGGCTGATCACATGAGGTCCCGAGTTTGGGAACAGCCTGACCAACATGGAGAAACTCCGTCGCTATGAAAAATACAAAAATTAGCCGGGCATGGTGGCACATGCCTTTGTCATTGTCATTTGCAATGAGAGATTGTTGATACAAAAACACCTTTGTCATCTACAGAAATCACACTCATGTGGGGTATTTTCACATGAAATATTTTCCAGAGATTAAATTTTTGCTAAGAGGCCTAAAAACAAAACAAAACAAAAAAAGCCTGTAGAACTA
The DNA here is from genome assembly GCF_008728515.1 of Papio anubis. Lineage (NCBI taxonomy): Eukaryota > Metazoa > Chordata > Mammalia > Primates > Cercopithecidae > Papio > Papio anubis. The sequence continues at coordinate 20,673,781 of NC_044977.1, forward strand.
TAGTGAACTGAAAATGGAAAAAAAGAAATCATAGCCATCTGGACTTTGATTCAAATGGGCAATGCATTCCACATTCGTTCCAGGCCATTGCCAAAAGCCCTGTGCTTTGGCCAAGTCTGATTGCTGGAATTGTCTCCATGTCTTTTTATTTCACAGTTATGTACACTGAAGCTCCATTTTTAGCATGCCACAAATACAAGCTACTTTTTTGGGGTTTTCTTTTGGCCAATATTTTGTGATATTCGACAAGTTTCAAGGAAATTATTTTGCACTAAATTAACGTGGGAACTGAAAGGCACCTTTTTGTTTTGGTCTCATTAAACCCTATATAACAAAAGTGACTTGTGGTGGTAAAATTTCTTCTGAAGAAGCACATTTTGTCACAGATGAATGACATCATAGGTCTAAGAGAAATGTCTCATATTGATTGTACATAGAAAATAAAGTTTAAAGTTTCAGGAAACAGTTATTTGAAGTAAGAAACTTCAAATAGAAGTTTTGGAAGATAAAGTTGAGGACATTTTACAAATACTGGAACAAAAAGTCAAACATGAGAAAATGAGAGAAAAGAAAGTTGGAGAATTATTCCAGAGAATATAGTACCCAACTAGTAGGAATTCTAGAAGAGAGAACAGGAAAGGAGATAGAAAATTACCCTGGAAATTGTGTAATAAATGTCCCAGTACTGAAAGATATGAGTTTCCAGATTGAAAAGACCTACTCTGCCCAGCAAAATGAAAAAAAAAAGACAAAGGACTAAAACATATGAGTTACAAAATTTCAGAGTACTGGGGTGATAAAGACAAGTCCTAAAAACTAAGAAGAAAATAATAGGTCCCATTCAAGGGATCTAGAATCAGAAAGCCATTGGACTTTTTAACAGTAACACTGGAAGTGAGAAAACAATGGAACAATTCCTTCAAAAGTTCATTATATCCTAATATTCCAGCTAAAGAATAGTATCAAAGTAAAACACAAATTTTAAAACATGTAAGGACTCAAAAATACTGCCTTTTATAGCTTTTCCTCAAGACATTTCTTAAGTGCTACAAAGTAATGGAGTAAACAAGGAAGAAGACTTGTGATGCGGGAATTAGGGGATTCAAAACAGGCAAAAGATGGTAGGAATTCCAAAAGAGATGGTGCCATTAAAAACACACAACAAATAGAACAAAGGCATGACTGGAGTATTTGACCGTCCTGTGAAAAGCTCAGTCTAGACATAGGGATTTAATTAACAGAAGAAATAGACAAAATGGTAAAAAATACTTGCATCTGGGGAACCAAATTTAGGAATAGGGAGGAAATGCTTTTGTGGTAATTTTAAAACAGTGTACATATATTTCTGATAAAAATGAAAATTAACTGTAAGACCTACCATATCAAAATGAATATCTAAATGGAATGCAGTCCAGATGACAAATGCAGTCAAGCCTTTTGGCCCCATCTAGGACAAGCTAGGTAAATGAAGCCTCACAGAATGCCATGCCTGGTTCTACCTGGGTAGGTGTAAATCCCAAAAAATCATCTTCCCCGCACATCCCCATCAGGAGGCAGCACGATCCAGGGGGCATTAAAAACATGGGTTCTAGAACCAGAAAGATTCACAGCTCACTAATGTGTGACTTTAAGGTAACTTAGCCTCTGTGAGCTTCAGTTTACTCATACATAAAAATGAGGATAATGCTATTTGTGAGGATACTATTCATTGTAGTAATTATAACTTCACAGGGGTATAAAAGCATCTGTGAGGATTAAATGAGAATGCATGTAAAAGCAAGGTGCCTGACATGTAGTAGTTATAAGTATTCACTAGTATCATATTTGTATCTCGAGAATTTTTTTAAAGAGTTTCTATTACTGGGGAATTTGACAAACACTGCCATAGAACTCTGAAGGCAGAACTCTTCTATGGCCACATACTTGCTTTTTGCTTGTGAAGATTATAATAAGGGCATAGCCCATGGGTTATTGGAAAGATTGAAAATTTAACAGGTAAACCTTTCTGCCTGCCATCAACATAGATCCATAGGCTAAGAAAAAAAAAATGTTAATATTAAGGTTTCATTGAGTCTGGAAAGCACTACAAAGCATTATCTCAGAAGAGTGGCATAATAGAGGATATTGTTTGACACCAGCAGTTTGAGAGCAACTGTAAAAATCAGCATGAGAAGAAAAAACATACATCAGTTCATTGAAAAGTGAAAAATGGGTTTCAAAAAGTGTGACCTGTGGTTCATGAGCAAAACTGTTGAGAGACAAGAACCTCCAACCTTCAGGATTGTAGCCTGAGACTGATTTCTTCTATAGTGAGAGGTGGTAATATCCTCAAGTGTAACCTTCAGATCTGGGTGGAGCAGACGCTTGCCATTCCCTACTCCTTTTGATCCTTTCTATAACCTTTCCTTCTATTTTTTGCCTACAATTTTGAACTGAAGTTTTCTTATTTCATAAACTTTTTATATACTCCTTACTGATTTAAAAAGTTGGTTTTCATTATAACAAAAGTCTTACAAACCTCAAGCAAACTGCTTTTTATATAGAAAGTCTACCCTATAGCTGTTGGTTTGAGTTGTGGAGCCGATTTTTACCCCTAGTGTCATCGTGAAATATTTCATCCCCATTCAGATGAGGGTTCAGTCAGAGGGAGATAAATGGACAAGTAGAATAAGAAAAATAGAGGAAGGGCTGCTCAACATGGGAAAGGAAAATCTAATCAGTTGGGGTAAGCTTGACTCCAAGGACACTGAAGGATTATGGGAAGCATTTCTGGATACCTGCCACATGTAAAGTTATTACGCTGATCTGGGAAAACCGATAAGGAGCAAGAGGGGAGACCGAAGGGGGCACTCAGAAGACAAAGTCAGGCTAAATCAGGGTATCAGCAGTCATGGGGTCATAAACTAGCTGGCTGTTACGCCATAAGGGGCATGTTTTTGTGTTCCCCCACTTCTGTGGGGACACAGACTCCGAAGTTGGGCTGCACTCTAATTCTGCAGCTGTTAATCACTTTCTTGCACTCCCTTCCTAAATGCCAAGCAATAGCAAAGAAAAATAAAAACGATATGGTTATGTGAGAGGGAATAATTGTTCTCTTTATAGACTAGTGGAGTTATGTACTTTTAGGTAGCCGTCCTTTTGCCCGATGAAAAGTTGTCAAACGGAGCAATCAAGTCAATTTCTTCTTCAACAAGGAAGGAATTGGTCTGCAGCTGCCCACACCTACCACAAACTAAATAAAATGCCTGACACTTTGGCAGCTTATTTTACTCCTTTCTACAAAGCCCATAAGAAGAGATGTTGAAAAGTTAATACAGAATATGCAGAGACCAGAATTTCACAGAAACACTATGAAAAGGGTATAATGGCTATTCCACATGCCTGCATCATTCAGCCAGATTGACAGTGTATAAGAAGTTGCTGCATCTATTCCAGGTAACCAGTGCCAACATTTTATTAAATCAACATAAACAACAGTCCCAAATTATCATTGCTGCCAGCTGTAGGATACACTTTGGTAGGTTTCAGTCTTAGAGGAAGATTTGTTCTTCAAAATCCTCCCAAGCCAGAGAGGTCAATAAAAGTACTTGAACAGATTAAGTGAATTTGATTTATCTTAATTACTAGACAGTACATTTTCCATAGGAAATTGTTAGACCACATGTAAGTCTGGCACACACAATGAATTCTTTAATTTTTCAGTAAAGTAAGGAGAGAGGTGAGTTCATTGGAAGAGAAGAGTAGGATTAAAGGGCTTTTTCAGTGTGCAGTGATTGTGTGTGTCCATCCATTTGCCCAGCCAGTTCATTAGGAAGAACTCGGTCCATCAATGGATTATCAAAATGTGTGCTAAAAACAATCTGAAAACAAATTGCAGACTGCGGACAGAAATTTAAAGACAAAAAAATGTTTACTGGGACAAATCTACTTGTTATGGAATTGACCTAGGTTTTAGTTTTCAGTTCCAGTTCTCTGACCAACTCCATGCATGGCTTTGAATATCAGAGAATTATATCATTTTACAGTTGAAGGAGACTTAAGAGAACGATAATCCACACTTGCTGTCCCAATAAGCAGTGGTGTAAGACTTATTAAGACACACTTTATCAGCTACTCTATTCACAGAACTAAAACTAATCATAGTGGTCTTTGCAAAGTGGTTTGCTGTAGATAGGAGACGCTCTTAATATTTTTCTTTTAGTTTAACAAGATGCAAACATTGCCTAAGGAGATAAAGGATTGGTGTTCTTGGGTAATTGTATGGCAGGAGAGGGTTTTTTTTTTTTTTTTTTTTTTAACTTTTAGGTTCAGGGGTACATATGCAGATTTGTTATATAGGTAAACTTGTGTCACAGGGGTTCGTTGTACAGATTATTTTGTCACCCAGATACAAAGCCTAGCACTCGTTGATTTTTCTGCTCCTCTCCCTTCTCCCACCCTCCAGTGGGCCCCAGTGTCTGCTGTTCCCCTCTTTATGTCCATGTGTTCTCATCATTTGGCTCCCTCTTATAAGAGAACATACAGTACTTGGTTTTCTGTTAAGTGGGCTTCATCCCTGGGATGCAAGGCTGGTTCAACATTCGCAAATCAATAAACATAATCCAGCATATAAACAGAACCAAAGACAAGAACCACATGATTATCTCAATAGATGCAGAAAAGGCTTTTGACAAAATTCAACAGCCCTTCATGCTAAAAACGCTCAATAAATTCGGTATTGATGGAACGTACCTCAAAATAATAAGAGCTATTTATGACAAACCCACAGCCAATATCATACTGAATGGGCAAAAACTGGAAAAATTCCCTTTGAAAACTGGCACAAGACAGGGATGCCCTCTCTCACCACTCCTATTCAACATAGTGTTGGAAGTTCTGGCTAGGGCAATCAGGCAAGAGAAAGAAATCAAGGGTATTCAGTTAGGAAAAGAAGAAGTCAAATTGTCCCTCTTTGCAGATGACATGATTGTATATTTAGAAAACCCCATTGTCTCAGCCCAAAATCTCCTTAAGCTAATAAGCAACTTCAGCAAAGTCTCAGGATACAAAATTAATGTGCAAAAATCACAAGCATTCTTATACACCAGTAACAGACAAACAGAGAGCGAGATCATGAATGAACTTCCATTCACAATTGCTTCAAAGAGAATCAAATACCTAGGAATCCAACTTACAAGGGATGTAAAGGACCTCTTCAAGGGGAACTACAAACCACTGCTCAGTGAAATAAAAGAGGACACAAACAAATGGAAGAACATACCATGCTCATGGATAGGAAGACTCAATATCGTGAAAATGGCCATACTGCCCAAGGTAATTTATAGATTCAATGCCATCCCCATCAAGCTACCAATGAGTTTCTTCACAGAATTGGAAAAAACTGCTTTAAAGTTCATATGGAACCAAAAAAGAGCCCGCATTGCCAAGACAGTCCTAAGTCAAAAGAACAAAGCTGGAGGCATCACGCTACCTGACTTCAAACTATACTACAAGGCTACAGTAACCAAAACAGCATGGTACTGGTACCAAAACAGAGATATAGACCAATGGAACAGAACAGAGTCCTCAGAAATAATACCACACATCTACAGCCATCTGATCTTTGACAAATCTGAGAGAAACAAGAAATGGGGAAAGGATTCCCTATTTAATAAATGGTGCTGGGAAAATTGGCTAGCCATAAGTAGAAAGCTGAAACTGGATCCTTTCCTTACTCCTTATATGAAAATTAATTCAAGATGGATTAGAGACTTAAATGTTAGACCTAATACCATAAAAATTCTAGAGGAAAACCTAGGTAGTACCATTCAGGACATAGGCATGGGCAAAGACTTCATGTCTAAAACACCAAAGGCAATGGCAGCAAAAGCCAAAATTGACAAATGGGATCTAATTAAACTAAAAAGCTTCTGCATAGCAAAAGAAACTACCATCAGAGTGAACAGGCAACCTACAGAATGGGAGAAAATTTTTGCAATCTACTCATCTGACAAAGGGCTAATATCCAGAACCTACAAAGAACTCAAACAAATTTACAAGAAAAAAACAAACAACCCCATCAAAAAGTGGGCAACGGATATGAACAGACATTTCTCAAAAGAAGACATTCATACAGCCAACAGACACATGAAAAAATGCTCATCATCACTGGCCATCAGAGAAATGCAAATCAAAACCACAATGAGATACCATCTCACACCAGTTAGAATGGCGATCATTAAAAAGTCAGGAAACAACAGGTGCTGGAGAGGATGTGGAGAAATAGGAACACTTTTACACTGTTGGTGGGATTGTAAACTAGTTCAACCATTATGGAAAACAGTATGGCGATTCCTCAAGGATCTAGAACTAGATGTACCATATGACCCAGCCATCCCATTACTGGGTATATACCCAAAGGATTATAAATTATGCTGCTATAAAGACACATGCACACGTATGTTTATTGCAGCACTATTCACAATAGCAAAGACTTGGAATCAACCCAAATGTCCATCAGTGACAGATTGGATTAAGAAAATGTGGCACATATACACCATGGAATACTATGCAGCCATAAAAAAGGATGAGTTTGTGTCCTTTGTAGGGACATGGATGCAGCTGGAAACCATCATTCTTAGCAAACTATCACAAGAACAGAAAACCAAACACCGCATGTTCTCACTCATAGGTGGGAACTGAACAATGAGATCACTTGGACTCAGGAAGGGGAACATCACACACCGGGGCCTATCATGGGGAGGGGGGAGGGATTGCATTGGGAGTTATAATACCTGATGTAAATGACGAGTTGATGGGTGCTGACGAGTTGATGGGTGCAGCACACCAACATGGCACAAGTATACATATGTAACAAACCTGCACGTTATGTACATGTACCCTAGAACTTAAAGTATAATAATAATAATAAAAAAAGATATTCAAGTCATTCCCAACTAGAGGACTTCTAGGTTAGTAATAAATCGAAAGTAAGTACTGGGGAGGGTAGATGAGTACTGATTCAGCTGGATACCAATATCTACATTTTATTTTAGGAGTAAGGGGTAAGAGAGGGATCCCTTAAAGAGATGAAATTTGCTTGTGTTAACAGATCTCTTTTGCATCATTTGACTAAAACAATCACATCTCCCCGCAAATGACACCCCCTTCCCTGTGCACATATGCAACCACAGTGCACTGCAGCTGGTAGCCAGGCTGGGGAGGCCCCCTGTGCCACCTTTGGAGCTGCACCTAGCACCCTAGAACAGCCATGCGGCTCTCTATTGACAAGAACATCTAATGCCAGGTGTGGAGCTGAACTCTACCGTTAGCAAAACAGCTGCTAGATGGTCCTTTGGACAATTTTTTGAGCTTCTGCAGGCTAGATAAAAACCTGCTTATGTCATAAAAACAGGCAGGAGAAGGTTGGTATACACTGTGAAAGGAAAGGTAGGGGAATACTCAACTGTCACTCTGTTTCAGGATTAGGGTGTGATCATTCAGAATTTGTAACAAAAGCACTCTATAGATCTCTAATCCCTGCCTTGTTTCTCCTGGATTAAGTGTTGTAACATGAAGCTCTACTCTACCCATGTCGGTGTGTAAAGTTTAGCCAGTAATTATCATCTGAATTCAGATCTCATGTTTTTTAGTCAGAACAAGTGATGGAAAATGCTACTAAAATAAATGATTTACATGTATCTCCTAGTGTTGGAACACAGCTGTAATAATTCTTTCAGAAGCTTTGATCCATCTTACAGTTATTCAAATAGGAAATTCCAGAACCTCATGAGGGTATTTTAACAGCTAAAATTCCAAGTTTATCTATTTCAAAAATTCAATTTTACCATACACTTTGATTCAAAATTTCCCCCAAGCATTGAAATATGATCAGAGTTGTGTTTTTGTTTGTTTTTTTTACAGCTAATAAAAGCCACCTGGTGGCTGCATCCTGTACATACCTCCTCTTTATTTTACGGTGTCTTTTATTAGTGTTAATCTTGGATCATGGTTGGGTAGAAGGAACACAATGGAAAGAAACCTTGCCTTAACAACTTAAGGTAGTATGAAAAAACCTTTTCATGCTATTTGGACACTAGTGATTTTATCATTCTGGCTGAAGCCTTGCTATCAATAGTAAGTTTGAGAACTACTTGTATGTCACCTAAATAATGTGTATGGATTTGATTAGAAAGAAAAATACTGTTGTTGTTTTTCCTTTCCTTGTTGGCTTACCCATTCCATTCTATTCTTTATCACATTCTAGTCCCAAGTATTCTATGAAGGCTTCTCTCCTAAATCACAGAACTTCGGTATCAATCCTACACTTACTTTGTATGCTTTTTTAATGCTCTCCAATTGTTTAACAGGTGTTACTTTTGTTTCTCCAGATACTTTTAGGCTTCAGAAATCTCAAATTAATTGAAATAATTTACCTCATTTTATTTTTCCATAATTCATTATTTTTTCTAATGGAGATTTCAGTATGTTTTAATATTTCAGCCCAAACATTTTTGCTCATTGAATAGATAAATGAATCTCTGACATACCTGGTAAGAGCGATGTGAAATTCATTCACAGGCTCATCAGGGGGCTAGGATCTACTGAACTCCTTGACCACCATAAAGTTTTTCACATACTGAGGACTAAACAGTGTTCATGAAAGCACCTTTACATCCATATGTATTATATTTTTCCCAAAATGGAAAAATGTTCTTTACTTCAGACTACTGATTTACAACTCCTAAGTCATGATCCATTAGTTAGAGACTACCAATATAATCCTGGCCAAATCATTTATATGAAAATTAATGATTTTGGTATCCTGATGGATTTCATTGAACCATACCAAATTCTTAAAGTAATATTAAGTAAGCCACATATAACAGACACACTGAATGGCCTCAGATTAGTGCCAGTAGTAAAATTCGGCATGGGATCCTGATTTAGGAGGCCCTAAATTTGATTTAACATTGCTTTTTCCCAAAGCTAAATCTAGACAGGGGCTGGGCATGGTGGCTTACCCCTGTAATCCCAGCACTTTGGGAGGCTAAAACAGGTTAGTCACCTGAGGTCAGGAGTTCGAGACCTGCCTGGCCAACGGGGTGAAACCCCATCTCTACTAAAAATACAGACAAATTAGCCGGGTGTGGTGGCGGGTGCCCGTAATCCCAGCTACTTGGGAGGCTCAGGCAGGAGAATCGCTTGAACCTGGGAGGCAGAGGTTGCAGTGAGCTGAGATTGCGCCATTGCACTCCAGCCTGGGCAACAAGAGCAAGACTTTGTCTCAAAAAAAAAAAAAAAAAAAAAAAAAGTCTAGACAGGCACTCCTCTGGGTTTTGCTAGTCTTGAGGTAAGGATAGTTTTAGGGGTCCTCCTCAGAAGGCCCACTGATGAAAGACAGGAGTAATAAACAGGATATATGATGAGAGTAGGATAAAGAGGGCCATGCTCTCTTTCAGTGTGAAGCAATTTCCAGAAACAGCTAGAATGAGTCCTAAAACAATTACAACCAGAAGCTACATGTGAACCCCATGACCTGTGATTACAGAATAAAATGCATCTTAGCCCTGGGGCACTTTTCTCTACCTACCTCACCAGGCAGGTCAGATGCCCAAATGGCACTCTTGCCAAGACATTAACAAAAAGTTATTTTTTGTTAGCTTTATTCCAGCAATTGTTACTTAATATAAACAGGCTCAAATATTAAAAGTGATTATTCCAACTAAAAGCCAGAATGAAAACACAAATGAAAAGTGGGAGCAAGTCATCCTCCCAATTACCACGCCTCAGGGTCTCCCCATCTCCTGATCTAGCTTATAAGATCCTCTGCCACCCTGGCTTCCCATTCTGTTTCCTCTGCCTCCATCCACTTACCACTACTCATGGGGACGGAGGTAAAAATAGCCTATTTTTCACTGCACACAACCAGGCCATTTTGGCCTTCCATGTACTGACATATACTATTCTAATACTCTTTCCCTATAATCACCTGGCTAGCTCCTTCCCACTCATCCTTCAAGCCTCAGATCAGGTGTCACCTTCTTCAGGAAGATTTTCCTAATTTCCGCTACGTTGTGTAGCGCCTCCTGCCCTGGGATCCCCTAGCACCTTGGGCATACTCCATTCAGAGTTCTCGCTACTTTGTATAGAATACTTGGTCATTAACTGCCTCCCCTCTAGCCTTGAGTTCAAGGGCAGCCACCATGTTTATTCGTGTGTGTAGCCATACTTAAGAAATGTTTGCTGAATGGAAATGCAAATGCAAACCTTTTACAAACAAATTGGGTTTAAAATGATACTGGAATAACTGTATTCAACATTCAGGTCATGAGCTAATAGGTGCACTGAGAGAAGATCTGAGGACAGTCCAATTCAGAAAAAAACCGCAATGAGCATTGAGAAACTGGATGCCTTTCAATGACTGTACTGTACTTTACAAGTCACTTTTTATTATGTGGAATAAAGAGCAGAAAACGGAGAAGCCAAGTTTCATATGCACAAATTCACCTATTAAAAAGTTCAAATTAAGTGACCTTTTCTTTCACTCATTTCTTCAAATATATTAAGCCTGTAAAAACAGGCTTCCTCCTCCTCTCAATCTAAGGAAATGCTAAGGAAACAGAACCAAGATCAAATGGGCTTTTACTGACATATGCTTATTTTGGCTAAAAATCTTTTAAGAAAATCGGCAGTTGTAAAATATATCTTAAAATGGAGAACTTTAAAGAAAAACCCCATGCTTGTGAAAGAAGTATCCCTTTTGCAGTATCGGACTAGTTTGTACACAGTGAACTGCCTGCAGTGAATTAGATGGTGCTTCCTTTTCTACAGAAAGATTACAAGAGTCTCCCTAGGGTCAGAGCCAAAATAGGCTCTTTTGAGTGTCACTATCAATAACCAATTCAATTCAATCGATTGATGACACTGTGAACATTATGAAAAAAAGAAAACTTGGAACTTCCTTACTACATTTCTAGAAATGTCTAAGACCCTTTTCTTTCAATAATAAAATGAACTAATAAAATGTTGGATATTTTAGATTGAAAAAAGAATCACAAAACTGTACAGCAATACGAACAACCTGGTATCAATGTGTAATAAACAGGGATACTTAGAAAAGTTATCAGATAACACTGTTAAAGATATGTAACTCTTGTAAAACTCGATTTCATTTTATCCATGACAAAAGGTCCCAAAGCAAAGAATTGCTGTGCCTGAGACTAGTCTGTAGTTATTTTAAGTATTAACTCTTAAAAACTTTCACCTACATTGTGTCACAAGACTTTCCTTTCATTGCCCTCTCCTTTCCAGCATTTTAATTTTTTGGTGCTTCCAATCTAGTTTACATCATGCACAGTCATTACTGATCCACAGACTTAGTATTTAATATCAACATTTGGCATCGAATTTTTTTTTTAAAGATGTCATACTATTATTAACAAAACCATCTTGCCAGCAATTTTAAACCCACCAGTAATTCAAATATTTGCAAAACATGACTTTAGAGGTATCTAGTGCTATATATAGAAAACCCAAGAGTGAAATGGAAGGTGGAGCCACCCTCAAGACAGAGAAGATAATATAATTTCTTTCCTTTGTCGTGGTTATAACTTTTGCACTCTCAGAATTTGCCTGGAATAGCACTGGTGGCTTACCTTGTGTTTGGTTTCAGATTTTCTACTGTGGAAAAGGTCTGATTGGTAATTTGAATGGACTTGTTCTTCCCACTGAATGACCCATTTTCTCTGGATATAACTTCATATTCTGTAAAGCGAAAAAAGCCAACAGATACTTGTCTTTATTTCTTGGTTGATTTAATTGCTCCTGAAGCTATTAGCATAAAAAAGCCACTCACATAAAGTGGGCAATTGAGATTGAAGTTCTAGAGACATACTGATCTTACACATTGGCAATTTTCATATGGGGATGGTCAGCAGATGAAGGTTCCAGAAGCATTTTAGGATTTGCTCATTGACCATTTCTGCATTTCCTTTACCAGAGGCAAAGGAAGGGCCTGGTAACTGGTGAAGACCCATGCCATGCCTGTGGTTGCTTTGGAGACATAGCCTTTGGTTTTGTTAGGTGAGTCAGATAGTCTGCCGCTGCTACAAAGCCCCATTTGGGGAAAGCACTGTATGAAGAGTGGTGCCTGAGTAGACATGTTCTCTGCTCTACAGGCTTTAGAATATAGTTGGGGGAAAGGCTACTGGATACATGGTACTGCTGCAGAAAACTTTGAGTTGAGCATCACAGCAGCAAATAGCAGCTAATCAAATAATAAACTCTACTTTTCATTATTTTGAACTATAGGAGTATTTTGAACAATAGTTCATTATTTTGAACTATACGGAGTAGTGGGTTTTTGTACCCACTGCCTACATAAGTTATGCTTCCTTGATTATTTTCCTTGCATTGAGAAACAAAATACTATCCTTAAAGTCTGTGTAGAGGTCTGCCTAAATTTCACTTAAAGGCACATTTCTGTGAACTTGCAGGGCTCATCAAAAGGGAAAGAAATTTAGAATAAGAGAATGCCATTCACACATTTGTTCATTGGACTTCCCTGCTCTCATTTGGGACTTAGCTTAATGCATGTGATGAGATGATACAGAGAACTAAAAAAGATCCAAAAACCCAAACAATAAACCCCACTCAAAATCAGCTTCATTAATATGAAGAAATACACAAGTACCGGGCATCAGATAAGGTGAAAAGACTGCCAAAGTCTGGCAAGTTATATTAGGGATTTCTGCTATTAGCACAGAGTCCAGTGGTGTGAGATGAATATTGGAAATAAAATAAAAAACTAGAATAACCCAGATAGACCCCAAATCACCAATTCATATTTGGGGAGGATTTTTTTTTTCTTTCTTTTGAGACAGGGTCTCTGCTCACTGCAACCTCCACCTCCTGGGGTCATGCTATCCTCCCACCTCAGCCTCCTGAGTAGCACACCACCACACCCAGCTAATTTTTTTTAGAGACCGGATTTTGCCGTGTTGCCCAGGCTGGTCTTGAACTCCTGAGCTCAAGCGATCCACCCATCTCAGTTTCACAAACTGTTGGGATTACAAGCATGAGCCACTACGCCCAGCCTCAGGAAAGATTCTTAATTGCATATTTAAAAAACCCCAAGAGGAGAAGGATTTTTTCTGAACAATTTTGTATGACCATTCTTCCGAAAATTAAAAATTACACTGGAAGACAGTGGCCATGGATTCTGGATAGTATCGGTGCAGCTATTAAAGTCCTGATGACTGTTACCTAGTACTGTCCCTGAGACTTCTTTTGGATCCCAAACTCTCTCTCAGCTGGCTCTCCTAACAGACTGGAAAGGGAGAGGGGAAGGGAGAGAATTGTGAAGTAAAATCTGTCCATTTTATATTTTTTCCTCAGCTGTGAAGGGATATTTGTTAGAAAAAGATGGAAGGACTTAAAATGCAAGTAAAATTGATTAAAAAAAAAAAAAAGAAACCAAACAGCTTAATGGAAAGAGACAAATTAAGCCACTTGTCTTGAACGTGATCTCAGTCTTCCCATCCATACAATGTTAATATCTCTTCATAACACTACTTGTGGGGATTAAATTAGGTACAGGTGGAAAGTGCCTGATAGTATTTTTCATGGATTTTGTTCAACAGGTGGTACCTATTATGCTGCTGCTTTTATTATTATTTATCATCCTTGAGTTGTGGTTTGAAAATGACTAGAAAAGGGTTAAGATTCCAATAGGAAAGGTTCACGTGCTGCTAAATCACCAAAAGAACAATTTATATGACACTCCAGTTGCTTATGCACCAAAGCAACCACCTTCAAAAAGCATCTTTGGCTTGGGACATTCCTCATCACTGTATGACATTCTTCTTAATATTAACCCTGCCTTTTAGTAGTTGAAACATCTATTGCATGTCTTCTCTGATTTCCATTTGGCTCAAGTTTTAACAGCTGATTTAATATTTTTTTAAATGGAAGATCAGAATTCTCAAAATGGATCTAGAAGCTTCCTTCCTAATTAAAAAGAAATTTAGAATTTCAGAATTCTAGCTTTTGAATATACATTTGTCTTGTGCTTTGTAAATATATATTTCCCATTTTTAATCCTTTCAAGTGCTAATGCCTCTTCATAAATCCACCAACATTACAAACATTGCTCCTACCGATAAACATTAACAATTTCTAGTTTATGCTGCATATTCAAATATCTTATTTAATTTTCTCCTCAGGATAAATTGATAACAATGAGGATTATTATTATTACACGTAAGGAAACTAAGGCTCAAACAGTCTAATTTTATACACAAGTTGCATATCTAAAATAAAGCTGGTCTGGGATTTAAGTCTATGTCAGCATGCTCTTGGACTATCAGATTATGAGGCTTATAACTAACAACTTAAAGTTGCCCTAGGATCCAGACTATGGCCAATTTTTTTGGTGTACCTTTTTCTACTTCGGTATAGAAGGGACATGTAGAAGCAACTGAACCTGGATGTCTTCACTGGAGGTGAATGTGTGTCCCCATCAACTCAAAGAAAGAAGCCAACTCAGGCAGAAGAATATAGTTCACTCTATTATATCTCAGTACCTTTTTGTAAAGTCAGTTCAAGTGATATAATAATTAATCTCTATATTATCTGAGCTGCTGGTTTGTAAACAATCGCATTTGAAATCAAGTGGTATTTAAGGGAACACTAAAACAAAATGGAATGAAAAACCAACAGGATTTTAGGGCAAATGCTCCAATGTTTAAATATGGACTAGGTGAACTATGATTAAATACAAACTTAATTCTATTTAGGAAATTCTGCAGCTAAAGAGATGTGGTCCTTGTCCACGAAAATTGTTACAAATGCTCTGTATCATGTGACAGATCTCAAGCAACTCATTAACATTTAGTAACAGCATTACAAAAGCAGTTTGGTTAGATAGATAAAGTATACTGTATCCATGATTTTTGAGATTAAACATTTATACAATAAAAAAGGACAATTCTTCAGCTTTAAAAAGTTAAATTGTATATTATGAATATATCCAAGTTGATATGTATTCGATAATTAAATGTATTAGATTAACCAGTTCTACCTCAATGTTCCTTATCTTTAAGGCAAATGAAATTTTATAGATCATTTAGTTTCATGAGAACTAAGCCTCAGATGATCACAGGAACTCCTTACTAGCACAGCATATGAAGAGTTTTAGACATTTTAATGGATGCAGATAATCAATACTGACAGATTAATTGATTTTTAGATATCGTAGTACCTATTAGCACAGTCCCAAGGAAAGAAGCAGGACTAGGCAAATCTCTAGGAACCATGGGTAGTAGTGGGTTCTTTCTCAAAACAAAGGGTAGCTTTGCATGAGAAAGGGAAACTCACAAAACATGGTAAAGAAAGCTAGTTAAGCAAAGATAAGCTGCTTACACTGGAAGTTGCCCAGATCCAGTGGTTCTGTCTGAGGAGACATAGCTGCTGTTTTCCATGTACAGTAGGAAATGTTTTTGGCAGAACCTGAGTCCCTGCATACTCTACCTGGTCCTGTACACTGCTCCTCTCTCTTCCTGATGGCCTTTTAGTTGACTCCCCTATTCCCTGCCTGCCTGCACCAGGTACATGGCAGGAACTTGGGTGGCAGGAATTCACCTACCATGCTATTTGCTATATCCTCTAGCCGATTTAGCTTGCTAGTCTTTTTTCCTCCTCCTCGTTGGACTATCCTCTTTATTATGGAGAATCAAACTGTTGTATAATGAATTCAGAGTGTTTCGGGATTTCTTAGTTTTCATAATCATTTCTAGAGGAACTGGTGGGTGGTAACAGAATCAAAATTTCTTAAGATGAGCAGAAAATTGATCAGGAATAGAGTTTTTGTTTTTATTTATGCTAAGACAGTTGAAGTAACCTTTAGTCTGCTAGAAAGTTCTAGGTCAATTAGAAATTGGGTTGGTGAAAGGAAAATCAGTTTTAAATTAATCAGCAATATAATTTTCTTGGTAATGAAAGACTGGCTTCTTCATCCTGGTGTGAAAAAGAGTTCTGAGAGGAGATGGAAAGAATGCGGCCTGAAGAGATCTAAATTAACAGGGAGCCCATAACAAGCACAAAGATGATCTTTTCTCATCCTATGACACTGTTGACAATAATGTGCCTTAAAGGCAGCAAAACTGCTAGCTTTGGCTCCTCCCCAGATACGCTTCACATGCCAACGTTGACCCACGGTACCCCACTCCCAGGGTATCTTATTACCAAAGCTTCCCACCATAACAGTCATCATGCCATGATCTTACCAGTGACAGTGTCATTTAGTGGCTTTTCCCAGTCCAAGATGACAAATGAGGGGCACCCTTCCACAGTGACCACAGTGAGGTTGGTGGGTGGGTTCTGTGGTGGGCTGGTGGCATTCCCCTCTGTGGCATCCTCTTTGGGGAACCGTTTGACGGAGTCAGTAATGGAGCAGGGACTGTCGTCAGGCTTTTGGAGGTATCGCACATGAGGACCTGTGAGAGAGAGGACCCTTGACATTTAACATTTTTGCAACTCGTGAAGAAGATGGAAGTGAGCTCATAAATACAATTTGAGGACATTTGGTCTCATATTATAAGCAGATGGTTGAAAGCCATGATGTGGATGGTTCAAACTAGGAAAATTCAAAATCTTGCCTCTGAGACACAGGATATAGGGTGGTGTTGATCTACTTACTGAATAGGTTTAGCTTATGCTAATATCAAAAAGTAATTTGATCCCCTAAGCATAGTTTAGAGTTCATAATTTATGGGGCACTGGGTCTTACCTCAGTAGTGGGAAATAATTAACTCCATACTAAACACAGTTCTGGTCCCACCCAATAAATTTTAAAAACCAGACTCAAAAGAATCAAGTAGCTTCAAGTATTTTACTGTATCCCAGAACAAAACTCAAGAATATTCTAGGAATAATAAAAAAAAAAAATCCAGCACCTAACAGGTAAAATTCATAGGAAAATATTACCTATAATAAGGAGAGAAAAATCAATCAATTGAAACCAATGCAGATCTCACATAGATGTTAGAATAATCAGATAAGAATTATAGTTATTACTATAATCCACATGTTCAAAAAGTTAGTAAAGACATGTATGATATTAAAAAGGACCCAAATCAAATTTCTAGAGATGAAAGCTACAAGATAAAAGATGCATTGGATAGAATTAATACCTATAAGATAATGCAGAATAAATGATTAGTGAACTCAAAGACATAGCAATAAAAACTATCCAAAAAGAGGGAGAGACGATAAAAATTAAAAATAACGAACATTACTGAGCTGTGGGGACCATTTCTGGTGGTCTCATATACATGTAATTGGAGTAGTAAAGGTAAAGAAGTGGGTGGGCAGAAAAAAATATTTTAAGAAATAATGGTCCCAAATCTTCCAAATGTGATAAAACTTCTAAACCTATAGAGGCAAAAAGCTCAAAGATACCTAGGAACAACAAAAATGTAGAAAACTATATGCTGGTCATCATCAAGTTTCTCAAAACAAGTGATAAAGAGAAAATCCTTAAAGGAGGCAGACAAAAAAAGACACGTTATATACAGAACAACAAAGATAAGGGTTTTGGCAGATTTCCTACTAGGAAGAATGCAAGTGAGAGGCATTGGAGCAGCATCTTCAATTATTGAAATAAAAGACATCATTTAGAATCTAACAAGTAGTGAAAATACCTTAAAAGCAAAACACTTTTTCTAGACATACAAAATCTGTAAGGACTTATTTACCAGAAGACCCACACTAAGAGAAATATTAAAGGAAGTCTTTCAGATAGGAAGGAAACAATGCCGACAGGAATGTGGAGCCACACAAAGGGATGAAAAGCGCAGTGACAGTAAACACATAGGTAACATACACAATGTTTTTCTTATTATTCTTTCTAAAAAAGTTTACTGTTTAAACACAAATAAAAACTCCTTACGGTAATGTATATAACACGTAAAAGTAAAATGTATGACAATAATAGTCCAAAGGCCAAGAGGGGAGCAAAGCTATGCTAGTGTGAGGTTCTTATATGTGAGGTTGTACATTATCACTGGATGGCAGATTGTGATAAGTTAAAGATACACGCTATAAACCCCAAAGCAACCATTAAAATAATAAAACAAAGTTACAGCTAATAAGACAACAAAAAAGATTAAATGAAATTGTAACATACTCAACCTAAAAGAAGATTGACAAAGAGGAAAAAAGGGAACAAAGAATAGATGGGAAAAATAGAAAGCAAATAGCAAGATGAAGATTTAAATGTACCAATATCAATAGCCACACTAAATGTAAGGCTACACACACCCAAAATAAAATGCAGTCTGGGCGTGATGGCTCATGCCTATAATCCCAGCACTTTGGGAGGCCGAGGCGGGCGGATCACTGGCAGTCAGGAGTTTGAGAGCAGCCTGGCCAACATGGTGAAACTACATGTCTCTACTACAAATACAAAAATTATGGGCATGGTGGTGGGCATCGGTAGTCTCAGCTGCTCGGGGAGGCTGAGGCAGGAGAATCACTTGAACCCAGGAAGTGGAGGTTGCAGTGAGTCAAGATCACACCACTACACTTCCGCCTGTGCAACAGAGCGAGATTCCATCTCAAAAAACAAACAAACAAACAAACAAAAAAACCTATTCTGAATAGCTCTATACCTATTAAAGAAAGTGAATTCTATTAAAAATTGATACACTGAGTTTCATTAAAATTACAAGACACACACTGGGAAAAAATATTTTCAAAGTATGTATCTAAAAAAGGTCTTGTATCCAGAAAATATAGATTCTCAAAATTCTACATTAAACAAGCAACTCCATTTTTTAAATTTGGCAAAAAAATTGGAAATAGCAAAAAAGATATATAGATGGCAAATAAGCACATAAGATGTTCAGTGTTATTAATTGTTAGGTGGTTGCAAATTAAAACCATAATCAGATACCATTACACACCTACTAAAATGGCTAAAATAAAAAAAGACTGACCATACCAAATGTTGGTGAGGATTTGGAGGAACTAGAACTCTCATCTCTGCTGACAGAAAGGTAAAACAGTACAACTACTTTGGAAAACAGTCTCTTAAAACGTTATACACACACTTATATGCCATGTAGCCACCCCCTCCTAGGTATTTGTCCAAAGGAATGAAAGCATATGTCTATACAAAGACATGTACATGAATGGACATAATAGCTTTATCAGTGAAAAAAAATTGCAATGCCACGAACACATTTACTAAAGAAACAAATTACTGAATATCCAAATAATAGAATGCTAGTATACATGCAGCAACATAGGTGACTCTCCAAATATTTATGCTGATAAAAGAAGCTTGACAATAAAAAGAGTTCATACTGTATGTTTTCATTTATATAAAATTTCATAAAGTACATACTACAGTATGGCAGGCCTGTTGTCACATAGGCACGGGGGGGTTGAGTGGGAGAAAGAAGAGAAAGGGATTGCAAAGATACATGATGAAACTTTTGGATGTCATATATGTGTTATTATCTTGATTGTGATGATGGTCTCATGGGTATATGCATATGTTAAAATTCATCAAATGTTACATTTCAGAAAAAAATTATAAATGCAAATACTGGGCTCTATATCTCTCCTACTGTGGTAGACTGTTGTTCAAAACTATTCTTTATGTCCATAGGAGAAGTATTCTTCCCCAATCCTTGATTTGAACTTGGCTGTGTGACATTTTTTGGCCAATGGATATTGGTAGATATGACACAAAAAGGAGCTTTAAATGTGGTTTTGCATTTGGACACTCCCCGTCTTGATTTTGCCTTATTATGAAAGTGGCTTCCCCTGGGTCATTGTTGGTTGTTCATCCTGGGAATCAGAGTAAACACATGTGGGGTGAACCTGAGTCCAACCCACAAGAGGCCCAGTTGTACCTGCTGCTAGAAGCAGAACCACTAAGCTAAACACATCCTAGATCAGCTGACACTCAGTTGACTTGCAGACACATGAAAAATAAATCCTTATTATTATAGTAAGTTACTAAGATTTGGGGTTTGTTACACAGCAATAACTGGCTGATACACCTACCAAAAATAGCCTTTTCAAATGTGAGATTCACAGCCAACCATACATACCTTTGAATCTTGGCTTCCCAAGAGGATCAGTTTCTCTTGTTGGGCTTGAGCTAAAGTCAGTTATATTTTCTGAGAATGGAAAATAATGAACAATTTTGGCAAAAGATAAAAAAGCTTCACAATACAATGTAAACGTTGTAGACTAAAGATACTCAATATTTCTTCTTGTAAACTGCTTGCAATTTTGACTTTTTAAAATTACACATATTCATCTACAATATAAGGCCTTTAGTTGTATCCTGCTGCAAGGTATTCTATAGTGTGAGTAATGAATTACAAGTTATAACCAAGTGGTTAACATGCACTAATAACTTAAGGTATGTGTAGTTAGTAATAATGTGATTTAGTGGTAGCATTAAGTAGTCTAGATCTTTTTATGAACCAAAGTTAGGCAGTTTCTTCTAGGTCTGCTAAGGGAAGGACAATACTCTATAAGGAAGTGTTGAAAATAAGTATAATTTTAAAATTAAAAACAACCATATTAATAAAATGGAGTAAAATAGAAGACCTCAAACTGAGACTCCCCCATCCCCACCACCATCTAAAATCTTTTGCACCTCACAGCTAAGTATCCAGTGAGAACGGATTGCCATACGAACCCAGTTCTTCTCCAGAGGCAGGAACTGTTGGTTGCTTTATATCTGTCGCTATTCTCTCCAAGGGAGTTCCAGTAGGTCTGAGTGTTGACCTCAGGGGTGGTATGGTTATTGGGCCTGATGAAATGATTCCTGTAATGTAGAGCCAAAGTAGTCAGGCTTTACAGGAACACTGCCAAGTTTCTATAAACATTTATTCAGTAAATGTTTTTAAGCACTTACTATGTGGCTTGGCATTATAGACCAGCCTTGGAGAGAAAACAAGACCTGATTCTTAGTGGAGACAGATGTGTGAGCCAAGTATATCAAAGCATAATTATAGACGTTATGAAAAAGTACTAGATAACATCACAGAGGGGCGTGTAAGAAGAGGGAGTGGTTATGTCTGTGAGTTAAGATGGAGGGTTGTCGGGTTGCATCGGGCAGAGAAATGCCTTCACAGAGGATGTGCCAATAGAGGAGAACTAATTAGTAGGTAGAGACAAGAGCTGTATTATAGACAGAGATTATAACAAGAACCACGTCAGGGAAGCATGCAATAGCCTGGTGTGTTTAACTTGAAGGGGTACAATAAGAGCTGAGCGTGGAGGGGCAAGGAGGGGCAGATCATGAAAGAAGTTGAATACCATGGATTTGGATGTTATTTTTAGGGACTGAGTCAGTTGTGTAGGCAAGAGAAAGGAAGGTGAACTACAGCAAAGGCAGTGGAACTGGATGGAAGGGGTGGACATGAGAGCTGTCAGGGAGACTCAGTGGCAAGCCTGGAAGATGGCTAGAGAAGAAGGAAAAAGATTCCTAGGGTTAATGTCCATGATTCTGGCCTGGTGGCCAGTGTAGTGCTACCCTGATTGCTATATTCAACAGTGACTCCTCCACTCGTAAAACACTTATAAGTCCCTAAAACTGGATCCATCCCAAGGTCCAGGCAAGTCTGGGTGTTTAGAGTCGAAAGGAGACTAGATTGAATTTTACGTTCCACCTGGAAGAAGGAGTCACTCTTGGGCAATAGAGAGTCAAAGGATACAAGCCTGTCCCAAGGACTATGGCCCGGCATGGAATCAGGGCTGAGTAGTCAGATGGGTCTCTGGCCTGGCCTCCAGGGATGCATGTTCCTGACGCTAGTGGGTATGAGCCACAATAAGAGGTCAAGCAGAACCCAAGAGAAGTTGCACTGCAGTCCACAGGGCTTTTCAGAGTTGGCAGAGTCAACCGGAAATGCAGTCATAGCAAAGCATTTTCATCCTGGTGAGGACAGTGGGACTCAGAAGCCTGGGTAGATCTGGAGATTGAGGGCAAGTGGCACACGTCACATGGCAGCCCCAGACTGTGCTCACAGACACATGTGAGAGCCTCAGAGGACTCCAGGAAATGGTGCTGGAATTCAAGATACACTTTCTGTGATGCTAATCAGGCCACATCTGTCCCAGTGCCCTCAATTATTGTTTGGCTCCTCAGTGCGGCCGTTTGCCTGGAGTTAAAGGTGAATGGCGGAGGGTGAGGGTGGAGAGTGGGGACTAGGGTTCATCTCAGAAGTGGAATGTGTTTACAGTTTTTCTTCAGGCTGGGTGGGCTGTACCAAAGCTACATTTACTGACAGGAGAGAACCAGGGTTTGTATGGCAGGCACCAAGGCCATCAAACAGCTCCTTAAGGCACACAGCCTCACAGCATTGCTCTGGAGCGGGCCCCCAAGTGGCACACTCAGGCATCACCCTGTGGCTCATCCAGTCCGATCAGCAAGCCGCTGGAGCTCAAGTCACAGCTGCCCCAGGTTACAATAAATGGTGAAGCCCAGTCTCCTAGCAAGGCCATGCCACTGGGCCTTGACTCAGATAGGCACCAGAGGCATGGACGGGAGGCTGCTCCCTCCTTCAGCCGGGGGAAAATGACCTAGAGTTCACTGTGCGCCTGGGACATCCTACAAGCCCCAACACAATAGCCTCCTTTCATCCTGTGAGAACAGTGACACTCCCTTTCACGGCGATCCACATCAGTTCCATCTTTCACAGCTGTTTGAACACTTTTATCCCGATTCCACCTACAAAATATTTAGGAAGTAGTGTTCTGGAGAGAGGGAGGAAAGATGGGAAACATGCTGCAATTTGCTGGCAGGTCCTAGGTGAAGAGCCCTGAGTATGAGGTAAAGCTTCCGTCTGAACTGGGTCAATTTTACTTACTCAATTTCATTCCTTTTTTCACTTCATTATTACTTATAAAATATCCTCTATGTGCTAAGCATGGGATTTGGTTCTGGGAATTCGGAGAGAAAAAAACAAGGACTTTGTCATCACAGAGCTCACAGTCTAGCACGGGAAGAGAAGTATGCAAACAAACAGGTCTGAAACAATTTTCTGTTTGCTCTAACAGAGGTGTATGTCAAGGACAAGAACAGAGAAGCAGTGCCAAGATGACCTTGAGGAGTTAGGGAAGGTTTTTAAAGAAAAGGATGAAGTCTGAGTATCCCAAGCCTGGAAAGGATCATTCTAGAGGGAGGAGCAATGTGTGTGCCCAGGCATGGAGGAAGAGGCAGCTTGCCTCCAAAACATATTCCTGTCTTGTTGCACAGGCTAGGCCTTTCAGCCACCCTGAATATTTTAGTCCCAAATCTTCCCCTGAGCACCACAATACCAGGCCTGGCGTGAAGGCTGTTGGATAGGAGAGCTTTCAGTGGGACATACAGGATTTTGTTTCAGGAGACAGAATAAGTCAATGACAAGTCATCACATCTGTTGTTCCCAGGGCCTTGGCAATGTACAGCATCTTGTCCAAAATAATCCATTTGTTGAAGGGCCTGAGTCAGCTTCAATCTAGGCTCCAAGCACTCAGACATCTAGGAAGCAAATTTGCCTATATGCAGAGGGATGGTTTCCTTCTTTCAGTCCAAGTGTCAGGTTATAAGTCCTCAAAGTCATCATTTACAGTGTCTAGTCTTCAGGGCCAACACAAACGTGTCACACACATCAATAGTGTGCCTGTTGCTAGCACACCAAGAAGAGTTTACGTTGGCTAGTAAAACCGAAATCATGGCGGGAGAAGGAAGTTACGTGACTAACGTACCTGCACTTCCTGGCTTTCCAGTGACATTATTTGGTGGTAAAGGTTTTCTTCGTGGGGGTGTAGGTCTGGGTGGCAAGGGTGGGCGGCGAGTCCCTGGGATTGTGTATAAGAGATTGTATTTTAGATAAAGTCATTATAAAGATTCACTATCGAAAAAAACACAGGGTTTTTAAAAATAAAAAATAATGTTTGATAATTAGTAGTTGGATGACAGAGAATAGATTCTACAGAAAAGTGCACACAAATAATATATTCTGATATTCCTATAAATTAATATTGGTAATGTACCCAGGGATAACCAAGCACTTTAGTATACAGAAAACACGTCTTCATTATAGACGAATATACAGTTGAGCCCTTCATATCTGTGGGTTCCCCATCAGTTAATTCAAACAACTGTGGATGGACAACTTTTTTTTTTTTTTATGCTTAGTGTTTTTTTTGTTTTTTGGTTTTTGTTTTGGAAAACTTTTTTAAAAACCACAATAAAAATAACAATACAACAACAGCAAAACACAAAATACAATATAACAACTATTTATATTGCATTAGGTATTATAATAATCTAGGGATGATTTAAAGTATATGGGAAGATGTGCATGGGTTATATGCAAACACTATATCATTTTATACAAGGGATTCGAGCATCCTCAGATTTTAGTATTTGAGGAAAATCCTGGGACCAATCCCCCATAGATACCAAGAGATGACTGTACATAGGTATACCTACTTTTGGAAAGGCTATATACACATATAGAATTTAACATCTTTCATTTTCCATATAGACTTAACAGGAGCACTTCTGAACTTTATTATCCTCAGCTGCCTTTTATTTTGAGCCTACAATTTCTTATGCCATTTTAGTTTCAAATTGTTAAAGCATAGATTTTCTCCTTTTGTGGGTGTTTTACTCCATTCTCAGCTCTATTATGTAACTGTAATTAAAACCCTTTAGAACTTCTCAAAGATTACATTGAGGTAACCCTGACGGCTGGAACAAGTCTGTATCTGTGGGGAGCAGACTCACTGTGAACCGTTGTGGGAGTTGTGTACCGCACAAAGACACTGGCCCAGGAGGTGTAAGTGGGGGACAAAGCTTAGCACCTGCTCTGTTCATCCACTTACGAGCTCTCATGCAAGGCTGTCAGCCCAGAGGAAGGGCATTGCTTTTCTCATTGTCTGCCTAAAGGGTGGGGTACACAGGCACCTTTTCATAATTTGCAGAAAGACTGGCGAGGTCAAAGGTGCTTGGAGAAGTCCACTTTAACTTAACCACATTTTACGTCTTGTGCTACAGTTAAACAATTTATATCTTTTTTTTTTTTGGTATAATATATGTTGGTTTTAAAATCTCCAAGAAAAATTGTCAATCCAGGAAAATGCCTGGTATACTAGTAAGAGAAAGACTCTGTGTGTGTGTGTGTGTTCAGGAGTATACTGGTGGTTGACATTAATAAAAGTCCTTATTCAATCCAAAGGCATTCTGAGTCACCAGATTCATACTTTTGGCCTATTACATAGAGCATACTCTTAAATCAGGAACATAAGTAATCACAGGCAAAAAAAATTGTAATAAATTACACAAGAGCAAAACTTAAGCACGATCAAAACTGGAAACCACGGTGATTCTGCAGCATGTGCCCATTATGGCCCCTCAGAACATTATAGAAAGTAATGATTAAGTTAGTATCATGTCGGAAGTTCCTATTAATATTTAATTTGTGCATGGAGCACTTTTAATTCCTCCAAAGATAATATTCCAAATGTTTTCCTAGCAATACCCATGCACTGTATGCATGGTTCTGATACTTTGGGGACTGTGTGGATGTTGCTGTTTTTGCCACAATAAATGATACTGCAGTTACCATCCAAGTTTCAGAGCTGAGCTGTCATAAAAGTCAGCATATCATTCCTTACCTGGCTTCTTAGTGGGGTGGGGAGAGTCCACTGATACATTTCTATCAGCACCTGATGGCTTGGGTGCTTGCTTGACTCCTATGAGCAGAGATAATGAAAGGGAATAAACATATATTTAAACAAAACATGTTCCATGGGAACTTTGTAGAGCTGTCAGTAACAACGTACATTCTTTGCAGAGCAGGCACATTGGTGTTTTTATGCCAAGACATTTTAACGGGCTTCTACTATCTGGCTATAGAAAAAAATAAAAACCCTACATTCACTAGTTGTGATGTTTTCTCTGTAGAATTAGCATTTCATGGTAAATTGCGGTTTTGTCCAAATCTTTCAAGAAACTCATCCTGCACTGCCTTACTGGGTGGTATTGCCTCACCAGGTGGGATTTCATTTATGGTAACTGGCCACCTTTTGCCAATATTCATCAGTACAGTTCGTAATTCAAAAAAAATTTTTTTTCTTCCAATCCCTCTATGCCCATTAAAAAACCCCACACCTTAGAATTCCAGTGTGTTTGGGTTTATACTTAATAAATTGACTTTAAAATTATTCCTGGAGTGGCATTAGCTATAAGGC
This sequence comes from Papio anubis, assembly GCF_008728515.1. Classification (NCBI taxonomy): domain Eukaryota; kingdom Metazoa; phylum Chordata; class Mammalia; order Primates; family Cercopithecidae; genus Papio; species Papio anubis. The sequence continues at coordinate 20,700,028 of NC_044977.1, forward strand.
TATTGAGGCCACAAATGATGTTTTGGGATTTGTAAATTAGCCCTGGGCAGGCCTATAACTCTACATTACTGTTTGAAAGAAACTGATTTGAAAATCACGTTGTGTGTTATTTTGTCTCCTAAGCCCCTCAATAATCTCGTGGTTATTACTAGCCATTTGTCTAAATACCCAGGCTTGGACTTTGGGTAGCAATTCCAAAGGGAACTAATTAGGTTTTTGTCATATTTTAAAAATTATTCTTTTGTATTATAAAATAATCTTCCTTGGTTTGGGTGACAGTATTCATTACAAAAGAATAGAAACAGACATTTTTAGAAGTTCAACAGTAAAAATCACTTCAGAAATAATGACCTGTCCTAAAAAAGAATTCATACTACTTTGAGGACCTGACTGTAATTTACATATTAAAAAATAGGAATGAAATGTTTACATTAATATACTAGTTAGTACATTAACAATGACAGCAACCCTGTTTTGAGGGCTCACTGTGTTCCAGAAACTGTTTGGGGACATTATATACTCGATTCCATTTAATGTGTGGGCAGATATATTAAATATACAACAGAAGCTTTGCCTCCTCAAAGTAAGATGACATTTTCACATTAATTTATGACATCCAGGGGATGAACCTAATATTGCAATCCCACATCCTCTGCTGCTTGAGTAAGAGATAAAATATATACAATCATGGAGAAATTACATACGGAATCATGAATTAAAGCTTATTTGTGGTTGGAAAAAAAATGTTTCTGGGGGCAATGACTTTTGTGACTAATCCCATAGGCAGGCCACAAGCAAATGGTTCATTAGCCTTCCTCCTGTGTCTCACTGTCAGGGGTAGTGGGGAAGGGAAATGGCTCATTTGAGTGGTTACTCTGTGAACAGCACAGGGAATTGAAGAATACCTGCATGTGGGTCACTGGGTAACTTGGCTTGCCAAGGTTTGATTTACCACGATTTCTCCAGGGTAACAAAAAGTTTTATATACTCTAGAAGGCCAGTAGGCTGTTGTCTTGAGTAGACCCTTCTTTACAGCCCTTTTCCAAATCTTCCTGCCCTTGAAAACCAAAGTATTTTGATCCAATACTGTGCCAGTGCCTTACATATTCATGATTTGACTTAATCCTTACAACCCTGTGTGTGTGGAATACAATCTACGTCCCACAGATGAGAAAACCCAAGGCAAGAGGAAATGAAGCAATTTGCCCGAGGTCTCACAGCTAAGAAGCAGTGGGATCCAGGCCTACATATGCCAGGATCCAAAGCCTATCTCTTCAGCACTAAGAGGCAAAGCGCAGAGTATTTACTGTCCTCTGATCATTTTCTCCCTGCTATTCATCACAGTAACTCTGAGTGAATATATTCCTAAAGCCCTCTACTCTGTCTCTTGGGTGACTTGAGCTGCCACCACGGTGTGAGGGCTAAATGGCCATAGCTGGCAAGCATGTGTTATCCAGTCATGCCACGGGTGTTTGGGACTCAGAAAATAGTCCAAGGCTGACAGCAGTCACTGACCAGGCATATCCAGATCCACCAAGTCACAGGGGCTGGTAGGTTAGAAATCTAGGAGCTCTAGCTTAGAGCTAGGTTCCCACATGTGCTTGTAATTTCCTACCTCTAAGCTTTTGCACATGTTAGTTGCTCCATTTAAAATGCCTATTTTCATTCTTACCACTTTTAAGATTTTGCACAGTTACATTATACATAAGACCAAAGATACACATTGCCTAGCCCTCTTTTTTTAATCCAGGGAGGAACTGGAAGAAACAAGCCATTTTCTATGTAGGTGGAGACAGAGGCATCATATTCTTATGATCCTTAGATACAGGTTCCCAAATCAAACAGAGAATCAGCTGCAAAACCGGACTTTCTCCAGCCTTTAGAAGTGGACAGAAGCCAGTGGTGCCTGAAAGCATTGGGAAGGGCCATGCAAAAGGCAGCTGTGTGGCTCACTGGAAAGATCTGGGGACAGGAGACTGAGCTCTTGTTCTGGACTTGCTCTCTTGCACCTGGCTGCGGTTTAGGCATTTCACCCGGGCCAGAACCGGAGAGACTAGAGAACACCTCTTGCCCTGAGTCAGAGGACAGCAAATGAAAGGCCAAAGGTAGCAGAGAGGCAATGGGAAGAGAAAGGAGAAAATCAGTAAGAGATACTGAAGAGAACGAATTCTCAGGAATTGGCACCCAGTCAGACAGTCTGGCCCAAGCTGTGACCTGACTTCTTTTTCCCTCAGGCAGGATTAATCGACACATCTTCTAAAGGGCAGAGTCAGCTCTGTAAGCACCAAGACTTGAGCCTCAGAATGAGCCCCCAACTGCCATATGGGAGTCCTCCAAAAATCTCTGGATTTACATAGTTCACCCCTCAGCAATTTATCGTCCAAAACGAAGTAAGAAATTGGGTACTTTTAACCATGGTAACAAAAACTTTGCAAACAAACAGAGTAAACTGGAAATCAGTTCTTAAATGTACCAGTGACTTCATTCCCTGTGATCAAAAAGGGGTGATATTTATGGATGATTGGTTTCTGCACTCTTGTCCCAAATCTTAGCACCTGGCTAAAAAGCCAGCGGCAGGGAGCCAGCAGGCTGGAAGATTTAGTTACAGCCCAGAAAAACACATTCCTCAGCCTGAGGGGACTGGATTCTCGTGCAGCACACTCATGGGGGGGCAGTAAATCGTGGTTCCCTCATTAGGGTGTAGAGAAAGGAGTCTAGGATTCAGGTTTTTAACAATATCTGTCAAATCACATGTGCCAAGGTGGTTTCAGATTTATGCTTTGCCTGGTATATGATGGGCTTTCAATAAATGTTGGCTGAATGAAAAAAAATAGGTGCACAACTTCCCTCAGGGAGAAAGTCAGAGAGATTGTCTAGCACTGGGATTGGCAAACTTTTTCTGTGCTTGCTTTCATAGCACAATGGCAGAATTAAATATCTGTGAAAGAGACTGTTTTGCCCACAGAGTTGAAAACATTTATCCTTTACAGAAAGTCTGCCAACCCCATGCTAGACAAGAAATATTTTCACCTTTGTGAACCATACTGTCTCTGTCACAACTATTCAACTCTGCCATTGTACTGTGGAAGTACCTTTGTACACAATACACATTGTACACAGTACAATGTGAAAGCTAGATGTGTTCCAATAAAACTTTATTTACAGAAACAGGCAATGAGCCAGATTTGGCCTGTGGGGCTGTAGTTTGCACAATCGCTTGGCCCAGTGTGTGCATGGCTTGTTGCATCTCTGTAGGCAGGTCTCAAGGAGATTTTAATAGGTAGGACACATCAGCTAAGCTGAGACATGTCTCTGGAAACCACGGAAAAGCAGAATGCTAGAAAAATGACCCACTTTAGACCTCAACCTCTGGCAGGCTACTTTCTAACCTTGGGGTAGAGCAATATCTACCTACACATACATGTGTAAAATACACATACATCAGGTAAAACATAATGATGTTGTGAAATAAGATACACTGGACTCAAGATATTCCTGGGGCTTATGGAATCACGAGATTTTTATAGAGACCTCAACAGTCAAAGGTCTGTAGTCTTTAGGCCTCAGAATCTGTTTTTCTTTTTTTAAGCCTTCCAAGGGCACAATATTAGGTGGTCTAAAACCATAAATAACATATCCTACAGGAACTACAAGTTAAAACCACATTGAGATAACACCTTACTCCTGCAAGAATGGCCACTATCAAAAGTCAAAAAACCATAGATGATGGCGTGGATGTGGGGAAAAGGACCACTTATACATCGCTGGTGGGAATGTAAATTAGCACAACCTCTGTGGAAAATAGTTTGGAGATTCCTTAAAGAACGAATAGTAGAACTATACCATTTGACCCAGCAATCCTACTACTGGGTATCTACTTAAAGGAAAATAAGTCATTATGTGAAAAAGACACATGCATATGTATGTTTATTGCAGCACAATTCACAATTGCAAAGATACGGAACCAACTTAAGTGCCCATTGACTAATGAGTGGATAAAGAAAATGTTTGGTATATATACACCATGGAATACTACTCAGTGATAAAAAAGGAACACGACAATGTCTTTTGCAGCAATTTGGATGGATCTAGAGACCATTATTCTAAGTGAAGTAACTCAGGAGTGGAAAACCAAAAACCGGATGTTCTCACTTAAAAGTGGGAAGTAAGCTGTAAGTACACAAAGGCATACAGAGTGATATAATGAACATTAGAGACTCAGAACGGGGAGGGTGAGAGGAGGCTAGGGATAAAAACCTGCAATGTATTAGGTACAATGTACACTACTCAGGTGATGAGTGCACTAAAATCTTAAATTCACTGCTGTATAATTCATCCATGTATATCCATGTAACAACAAAACCCAAAAGCCATTGAAATAAATTTTTAAAAATAAAATTAAAGAGTATGTCCTATAGATCACAAACACTTCCTTTATCAACTAATTTTTTTAAATGTGAAATATCTGAGTTGAAAACTTCAGCAAGAAAAACTATAGGAAAATGTGTGTGAGATGGATAATAAAGATAAACATTCTAAGATGTCAAAGTTGAACATGAAATCAGTTAACACAAAAATGATGCATTAAAAGAGTCAACAGAGGCTGAAAGTGTGGATGTGACAGTAGAATTGTGTCAGAGAAGAAAATAAACTTTTGCGTACAGCTGCATTTCTATAAAGAAGTCTGATCAAAACTATGCAGAATCAAAGGAAGGTGGACTCAGGTAAGTCTATAACCTGGAGAGGAGAGATTTTTAAATACTTCTTCCTCACCAGTTTCTTAAAGTAGTATTCTCTAGGCAAATATCTGAGAGTTGCTGTTTTTCTTAATCATATGCTACATAGATAATCATGTTATCTATAATTTCTGAATTTTATGCCATTTACTTCTTTTCTCGCCTACTGCATTGGCTAAACATTCACTACTATATTCAATAGAAGTGGCAAAAATAGAAATCCCTGCTGTATTCTCCATCTTAGGAGAAAAGTGTTTAGTCTTTCACCATTAAGTACAGTGTTAGTTGCAGCTTTTTTCTAGTCCATTGCCTTAACCACTTGGCCACAACTGCTGCTGGTGTGAATTTTGGCAGTTGTAGCTTTTTCACAGATGTCCTTTATCAGATTGAGGAAACTTCCTTTTATTCTTAATTTCCTGAGAGCTTTCATTAGGGATGAACTGAAAATTTTGTCTAGGTTGTTTTGTGCATTTACTTGGATAATCATGATTTTTCTTCTTTATTCTGTTAATATGGCAAATTACACGAATTTGTTTGAGTGTTGAGCCAACCTTGCATTCCCAGGATGAGTTCCATTTGGTTGGTATGAATTATTGTGGCTGACATGGAGATGTACTGCCCAGATCTCCATTCAGTGCTCTCTGGTTGAAGCTTACTCTGAGGGAGATGATAGCTGGATGCTGTCTGCTGACCTCACTCCCTGCAGGTAGGCAGCAAGTCCTTCCTTGACAGGGGATCCCAATTGACAAATAAAAGAATACAGACGAGGCACAAAAAATTTTGGTTGGGCATGGAGGTGAAGTAAAGAAAGAAGAAACAGTGAGCTCAGCTTTGTCTACCTGTGCCCACCAGCCCAATTTCTCCCAACAACTGACAAATTAAATTGAAAAAGACCTGCTGTATTATTCTTCCAAAGCTAAGTTGGATAAATTATTATAAAGTTGACTTTATGTATACAAGAAGGTAACAGATATTCATTTGTAATAAAAGTGGGCTTTGGAAAAATATTTGTATTGTTGATAAGCTAAAATATAATGGTTTGTTTCCCTGAGAGATAATTGCATGTTTCTAGTGAGAATCAATATTATAGTGAAGGTTAGTAGCTTTCTTTTTTTTTTTGAGATGGAGGCTTGCTCTGTCGCCCAGGCTGGAGAGCAGTGGCACGATCTCAGCTCACTGCAAGCTCCGCCTCCTGGGTTCATGCCATTCTCCCGCCTCAGCCTCCCGAGCAGCTGGGATTACAGGCGCCCACCACACGCCCGGCTAATTTTTTGTATTTTTAGTAGAGATGGGGTTTCACCGTGTTTGCCAGGATGGTCTCGATCTCCTGACCTCGTGATCCGCCAGACTTGGCCTCCCAAAGTGCTGGGATTACAGGCGTGAGCCACCGCGCCCGGCCAAGGTTAGTAGCTTTCAAGTGTGATCACAGCTACTTTACTTGTTCTTTCATTTGCTTGGTTGTCATTTAAGTGCTTTCTTTTATTTTTACTTACGCCACTTCCAAGGAATTATTTGAATATTAAACAATTTGTACCCGCCTTCCTCCCAAAATGATCTGAGAGAAGGTGGCTCTGTTTATAGCCAGATTGTTGATGTCAATCTGAAAAATTGAGCACGATCTAATCCCACAGTTGGGAAGAATTAAAAGAGTAGATGAGCACAAATAGATACTGGGATGCTTTCTTGCTTTTCATGAGTCACGAACTTATAGTGTTGGCCTCATCATTTGGTTTGAAGAGAAGTGAATTCCTAGAAATTCAGAGACTGTAATAATCAAGTACAAAAGTACATTCTTAAACAAAGCTAAATAATTTTTAGACTAAATATCTCTAGGTATTATTCACATCTCTTTTTCATTAGAGAACTGTCATGGGTTAATCAGATATATATGCATTAAATAAATTCTAATTTTTTTATCTAAGCAAACACAAGAGTTATACTACTAAAAATATTTAAAGGGAATAATACAATTCTATGTTAAGGCATCTAAATAACTACCATTTATCCATGAAGTTGGGTGTTTGAATATTTATCAGATCAGTATCCTAGTTTTTCTAGCATAGTACTTACTCCCATAGATCTGACTAGATTAGAGCTATGTTATTTAAGCTGAATGATTTGAAAACATTAATGACTATAACCAGGGTAACCAAATGCGAATTGCTCTGATTAAATATTTCTTGTTTAAATTTCATATTCCAGATTGCTAACAGATGCAGTTATTCAAAACCTTTTTAATGGTACTTGTTAAATTATAAACTTAAAAATCAACTAATTACGGTTCAAAGACCAGTCTGTGTATAAAAAGTATTTTGAAATTAGGGGAAATAGCTGTTTTTAGTGTTTTCACTCAAGTTATACTTAATCAGGATCTTTTTAAGAAGCAAGATTATATATAGTAACTAGTAGACTAGGTTTAGAAAAGTGAAAAAGTCTTCACTATTTTTAGAAACATCTGAAGTTTTGATTTTGGAATGAGTTATAATTTTCAGTTACAGAGTTACTAAGAACTTTAAAAACTGGTAAAAAGGAAATTAAAATGTGAATTCAACAAAATCATGAAAATTAAATAACGCTTATAGTTTTGACAGGATAAAAAGGAAATACATTTGTGATTATTACCTGTTCCCACTCCATTCCCACTGGGCATCCCACTGGGTTTGGGCCTAGTAGGTCTTGTAGTTGTCCTATGCAGAACTAAAATAAAGTGGGATATAAATAGTTCATTTTCTTATTTAAAGTTTGCAGCCAAGAAAAACAAAATTTCTCAGAGAATTGAAAGTCATTTAACTAGGCAATAAAAAGGATGACTTAGCAAAAATATTATTCAGAATATAGAAACCACATTCTTGTATAAAAATAATAGACTTGAATTTGAAAATAGAGACCTGAGTTTGTATTCTGAGGTGATCACTGGGTTTCAGTACTTGACTTGAAAAAGTAACTGGCAAGGGAATTTGTAGTCCGAAGTGGGAAATATCTTGTTTCATTTATAGGTATCAGATACATTCCAAAATGGAACTGAAGAAAGATCAGGACTACGTATGTCTAATGAAAAGACAAAATCTGAAGTGTATTTGTCAAGGTCTCCATTCAGAAGTTGGAGTCTTTCCACATCCTTTCGTGGGAATCCCTAGGTACAGAGGTTTTATTATATGAGTCCTTTCACAAAGTCCATTGTCAAGCACAGAACTTGAGGAAACCATTTTGCTTTCTTTCCTGCTCTGGAGAAAGTCATAGCCTTACCAAAGTCTCAAGAGGTGACCTATTTTACAATCCATCTAGAAGACTCTAAGGAAGGGCACTAAGTGTATTGTGCTTATGTGAGAAGCTCTGAAGCCATACTGCTCATCTTTGATCCACTTTCTAGTTCCTCTCTGTGCCTCAGCTTCCTCAACTGTACCTCACAGGGCACATGGCTAGTGCTCGGTCATTATTAGCCATGATTGTTACTGTTTATTTTTTAGAAATGTTTAATATCACCAGTCTCACATTAAGCTCTCAACACCTATCATGACACACAAAGTCACAGGGAGATATACATGGTTATAAAAGATTTCTGTGCCCAATTATCTTTAGAAGTTGGAAAATTATAAACAAGTATATGGACTCTACATAAACCAAAGAATATAAAATTATTGTTCTAAAGATGTATTCACCTAGAATATTCATTCTAAGCAGGTTTCATCATTTGGAACTTTAAGACTTCTTAGAATCACAAAGAAAAAGAAAATAAAACACCAGTGTTTGGTCCAACTTGTGCCTCAGCATAAGAGTGATTTACACGAACTAGATCAACCCCTCCAAGTTAACTTTTTTTCTGAACAAGCTCCTGTGAGGGTAATCCTAGGACCTTTGGAGAATTTAGTAAATTTAACATATTCCCAATATATAATTATAACTTTATTTTTGCTGTTTAGAACTTGTGATATTTTAATTCTCTGAAGGAATCAAGTAAAAATGTTCTCCTAGAACAAGAGCTTTTCTATGCTGGAAAAAGACCATCTTTTCTTAAGAGAGAAAGAATATCTGAAAGTAAGTATTAAATAATATCATGTCATAGCTAACTCTGTGCTACCTCTATAACTGTCAGGAAAATCGTCCAACACTATTTTAAAAATACTTTTAAATCAATAAAATTTCATAGTGATCTCTGCATCTGATTACCCTTAAAATCCTTAGTCAAGTCTTGTCACATTTATGGATTCATCAGTATCTTTTCACTTATCCACACAGATCAGAGTCCCTGTATATCTTTTATTGCAATGTAAGGATCCCCTTTGGTGTATTTGGCTGTTTCAATCCATTTCCTATCTTTCCCTGCCTGCTGATTATTTAAGTCATCAGAGAAACAACTTACCAGGTCTGATGTGTGGCTTGTCAGATGTTCTGGGCCTCACAGTAGTATAAAACCTGTGTGGTGCTGAAACAGAGGAACACTTTATATTTAATAAGCAACAGACCAAAGCCTCCTGAGTGGAGATTTAGCATCCTAGGGACCAACAACTCATACACTTTGCCTGGATGTATAAAGAAGGTTCAGAAAATTCCCATTATGCATTATAGACTTCATGCTAAAGGAAAATAAAAGAAAGAAAATATACAAGACTGAAAATTAAAGATGCACATAGAATGAGGTAGTTCGTTTGTAAGGTGTGTTAAGGATTAGTCATCATTTTGTCCCTATTTTTCAAGAGCATTTGTTTTACCAGATGTTTGCTTAGCATGATAAACCCATAAGCCATCCATCTGTCTGTTCATCTGTCCATCCATCTAATCTCTCAGTGAAGAGTCATTGTGAAATATTACTTTGCTAAAGAAGTCAAACAATCTTAAAGGTAAAAAGAGAAATGACTGTTTAGGTAGGTAAAGAAGAAAGAGTAGGAGTATGTGGTCTCTATCAAATGGTCTTTGCTCATGAACCTGAAATGAGTAAGTATTCACTCAGTGTCATCCAAAATGCTGTAGAAATGACAGAAAATGACATCTGGTGCCCTGCCTATCAAAAGAGGACAAGCAAGGAGCAAGAACTCAGATAATCCCTGGGCCAATTATCCAGGACCTGCACAGAAAGGCATCCTATTGAAGACTTGCTGAATGAATGAATAAGTGGGTGACCACTGTATGCAGGCCAACTTGTGAGAACCTGCTGAAACATTAATGCATCCTAAGGTTTCAAGGTAAGCATTCATCCTGGAATTCATCTATTCCATGCCGCTCTCCTCTGTCCGCACTTCCCCATCACATACTGCCTCCTGCCACCAGCTTTCTTGGTAACGTTTTTGGAAAAATTTTTTCCTGAAAACTATGTAAGTAGATTACATCGTTTTAAAGATTTTATTCACATATCGAGTGGATATTTATATAGCCATAAATCAGCAATGCCTTGCCTACTAAGTTAAAAAAGTGTGCCTGTGAAATAGGTTATAATGTAGCTCATTTATAAACTTCCAATGTAAAGACTGTGATGAGCAGAATTTTGCCATACTTCAAGCCAACAACAGCGGACACATACTGAAATTCTCTATAGGTTTAGTTTGGGCCTTCCCAAGTGTCATAACCATAAAAATTAATTTTCACAGACCCTAAAGTGCCTGATGATTATCTGCAATTTTTTTCTTCCAATTTTGAGATGGTGGGATTCCCTCTTAACCTATTTCGTCTTTCCATGTAAATCCCTTTGAATGTTAGGTTGCTTCTGCTTAAAAGTAAGAATCATAGTTCTTGTCTCATTCTAGAATACATATAAATTTTAAAGCTTTGGACAGGAAAGAGATTGAGAGTAGACCACAGAAATAATCAGCACTACATGATTTCAAAGCCATGGCATCTGAATTTTTGTTTTAGTTTTCTCCATAGTCTTCATTTAAATCTAGAAAGAATTTTTTTAATAAAAGAGCTGAAATATAATTTCAGTTTAGGTTGTAAGTTACTCATATAGCTCATCACTAAACAATATATGGCCTTGAGAAAACTGCTGCAGAGTTTCGATTTTAAACATAGAAAAAGAGCTAAGGATATAAGAAAAAAGTCAACATATATAAATATGTTAAGACAATTTATATAATGATATGAGATCATTGATATACTCCTCATAACCGGTGAACTTTATATTTAATACAGTATTTTGAAGGAATTTGATTAAAATTCCATATATACTAGTAATGGTGACACAATGTTGATATTCTCTTTAAAGTAGGAAAAGGCAAAACAAGGAAAGAACAGGCCTGTGATCTTTTATCCTCATTCTGAAATCCTTATATCTCTAAAAAGCTGAAATCTTTCTCATTTGGCAACACAACCTGCATGGAATGAGAGTCTTTATTTATCCTGCTTGTTGTAAATATTTATGTATTTTGTGGTTAAAACAGATTGATTATGAGAATTCAGCTATCTTCCCTTAAGCCAGAAATTAAAGAGATTTGCAAAAACATGAAATAATAAACATACAGAAATCAGGGTGGAATAGGGATGTATCACAACGGAACATCTGTTCATTGTTGAGGCTGGTGATAGAGATGTGAGAGGGCTGTCATATTATACTTCAGTCTTCTGTGTATAATTATAAATAAACAGCAAATAAAAATTAAGTGAAGTAATTGAATAAAAGTTTAAAACATAAAAGTTAAACCATACAAACAAGTAAAAAAGATTCAGAAAATTTAAAGGAACTGCTCTTTACCATAGTCTTAGTCACGTTTACTTGGAGTAAATGTTGCCCCAGTGACACATGTACTTTAAAATTAGATTTCTTTCATTATCGTTTCCTCTTATTATTAAACTTCTCTCACCAACTTTCCCCCTCAAATTAGAACTCATAATGGGCAACATAAACTTATTTGTCTTCTAACTCCCTAAATGTTTGCTCTTTTTGGTCTTATTTTTGGCTTTCTATCATCCGATAGAGGCAGAGATGGGCAAAAGTGGTCATTAAGAAACAACAACACCACCACCACAGTATTAGAAGTCCACAAGTGTTATAACCTAAGTAGGATAGTAGGATAGAAAAGTATAAACGGGAAAATACTTCTGAGTGCATGAAGATGAGATAGAGCTTTGTGTAGGTGAGTTCACTTCCCCGAAAGCAGAAAATCACAGAGAAGAAATAAAAAGTAGGAAATCACTTCTCTGGATGTTTAAATATTGTCATAGTTTTGAAAAGTGATTTTTCTTGTTAATAGCTTTTTTTCTTATTAATGTGTTTCATCAAATGGGGGAAGATTGGAGAAAGTGAGAAAAAGAGAGAAGACAAGGAGGAAGACCAGGAGGAAGTTAGAGAGGGAGTAAGAAGAGGAAGATAACAGTTATTATTTATCAGATATGGAAAACGAGGCAAATGAAGGTCAAATGTGGGGAAAAAATGGAATCTTCCACTCTTAGTTAGAAGCATCAAGTGGTCAACAATACATTAAAAAAAGTAAGTGCCAGTGAAAGAACTTGTCTTGCCTACGTTCAACTGATATTCATGTAAGTATTCAGATTTGGCTGATTTCTTTCACCTATAAAATGACAAAAAAAATCAAGTAATCCACTGTGATGAGAAATGACATTCTGAAAAGAAAATGTCTTTCCTGATTAAAAGCAAATAAGGAAAAGTTATTCTCCAGAGGTGGGGGAGAGGATTACCCTGAGTTGTCTTTGCCAGTTCAGTTGTTCGTGGAATCTTAGTTGTGAAACGTTCTTGGGTGGATTGGTCTGTTTCTTCTGGAGGAAACACAATAAGATTGGCTTGTTTTAAATAATTACCCTCATGAATATGACCAAAAAACAGATACTCTTTTCTGCCCCATACAATAATAAAAGGATAAGTTGCATTTAGAAATACACTCAGTAATCTCAATAATTCAGTTAGTGGTACATTTTAATAACTCTCATTTGTGACATCTGCTGTCTTACACTATTATTTTAATGATTGTTATAAGGATTTCCAAAAGCTTTTAGCTCAGGATCATTGTTTCATTAATCTAGTTGTGGCTATTCTTGGATATGGCTCATGTATGAAAGTCTCCTAGTTGCCTCGATGTATTTATCTCCTTCATGTTTCTTCCCTGCCCATAAATCCCACATGTTACTTTGATGAGGTGGAAAGGAAATATATCATATGAAAAGATGTATATTTATATCACATAAAACAAATCTTCTATTTTTCTCATGTGAAAATCAGAGTGTGTGTTTGACATACAAACACAATCCTCTTGACAAAATAAAAAAAATACAGCAACACTTCCATTCCCATGTTACCTTGAAATCACACATCATACAGACACAGCAAATTACACTGTTCACTTTGCCTGTACTAGATCCAAGGAAACACTTGGTATAAATGATACACTGCTATCTTTTTGTTTTCTGTCCTGCTTTTGTATTCTCTTGATTTGCTCAAGAAATATACTTGTGATAATTGACAGGTAATGGTTCTGACATGAATAAACCAAGACACATTAGAAAAACAGGGAGTAGAAGTTAAATAATTAGCATATTCAGTAGTGGTTTTTGAAAACTACTTTTAACTTTGCCATCATGGGCGGCATTGATTTTGTAGAAATAAGCTAGACTAGATGAATATTTGATTAGAATATATTTGCTCACTCAATTTTAATTTTTTCTTCCAAAAGGATTTTATTTTAAAATGTGATCAGTAACTTTATTTCAGTAGACACCCACAAAGGATGGATGATTAGAAAAGGAATGAAGGCAGGTAAATAAGGCCACTGATTTAAGTAAAGCCATGTGGGATGCAGTGTAGACAGGAGAGAGGCACCAACAAACACAAGCCAGGAACTCTAGCTTTTTGGTTCGTTTTCAATGAAGGCAAACTAGAGTTTCCACACAGTGAACACATTTGTGTTGAACTCCTTGAAAGCATGTGCAGCTCATCCCAATGGAGCTTTCCAACCTACCCATCCTTGTTTCTCCAGGCAACTACCTGCTCATCAGTTTAGTCTAACTGTCACTCCTTGCTCTGTGCCTCTTTCCTATCTATCTGTAACTTGAAAGAACCATTTGCATCTTTGACTGGTCAACTCTCATTTCAACTTAAAGACCCAGTGTAAATGACCCTGATCTGAGAGGCCTTTCCTTATTTCTCCAGGTTGTTTGTTCAACATGTTGCTCTTTTCTCTATCACACTCATTGTAATTAGTGTAACACTGAGGTTAATCCTAGGCACTCTGGTGGCTGAGTGTGTAGATTCTAATCCTGGCGCTGACATCAGCTGTTTCACCTTGGCCAAATTTTTAAACTCTCTATGCCTCAATTTTCTAATCTGTAAAATGGAGCAAGTAATAGAACTTACCTCGCAGAGTTACATGGTTTAAATTTTAGAAAGGCATGTAATGGGCCGGGCGCGGTGGCTCAAGCCTGTAATCCCAGCACTTTGGGAGGCCGAGACGGGCGGATCACGAGGTCAGGAGATCGAGACCATCCTGGCTAACATGGTGAAACCCCGTCTCTACTAAAAATACAAAAAAAATTAGCCGGGCGAGGTGGCGGGCGCCTGTAATCCCAGCTACTCAGGAGGCTGAGGCAGGAGAATGGCGTGAACCTGGGAGGCGGGGCTTGCAGTGAGCTGAGATCCGGCCACTGCACTCCAGCCTGGGCAACAGAGCCAGACTCCATCTCAAAAAAAAAAAAAAAAAAAAAAAAAGAAAGGCATGTAATGTATTGAGTGGCACAGAGGATGCAGTATTGGAACTAAGTCCTGTCTTCATATCAGAGCGTGAGCTCTCTAGGGTAAGGACACCTCTTTAAAAGTTTCTTCTTAGAACTGCATCACTTAACTGTGCACCAAGTAAAGGCTTAATAAATACTAGATAACTAATTTTTCTTCCCAAATGCAGTTTAAAATACAGAAAAAGCAACAAAAAAGAACAGCATTGATTTAGAAACATTTTTCTTTTTAGAATACTTAAAATTTTTAAGTATTCTAAATCACAATCACCAGCGCCAATTTAACACATCTTAGATGTATTAAAACATTTTATATTGAAAATCAGCATACATATTAGGCCAAATACAGTGTCAATGTAAAAGCGTTGAGTGAAATGAATTTTTAAATAACCTATTATTTAGAAACAAGCTATGAACATAATGTATTATGGCTACTCGAAGGGAAATTCCTAAAAGACAAGCCCTCCTTGAACAAATATTAAAACGAAATTTACCCAGAATGGTCTGTAGTTCCTCTTGACTAGGACTTGGGGAAATCATGGGTATAAAAGGGATGCCTCGTGTCTCTAGAGGAGCTGCAAAAAGAAAAGGACCAAGGTTGTAAATTTTTAGATTCAAAGCCAGCACCAGACCAGATTGGTATTACATGAAATTCCTCCATTTGAAATAGAAAAAGGAAAGAAGAGAGTTAAATGTGCACAAAACTTTCCGAAAAATGACTGTGGAATATTAGAATAATGGTTCTCAACTGTTTTTCCACCAGAACACATACTACATGACATTCTATTCTTGAACCAATCCATCAGAATGGCTGGTTGAGATGCGGTGTGGGTTAGACACAGTCCTGGACTATTGGCTGTAGCTTCGTCCTTGTCTCCTCCATTCAAGAGAGCATACAGGATTACAAAATGTGTGATAATATCACTGTTGGTATCATCTCCTTGAGTCTGCTTGAGCTCAGTTTAACAAATCACTGGCAATTTTTAGTATTTTGACCAATATTGATAATTACTTGCAGTATCTTTCAAACTTACCACATGCTAGTATGTTACATTACAGCTGAGAACCACTAAACCAATGGAAATTGTTAAATGGGCACCATTAGTAAACACAGTGGACTCGTATTGAAACATGGAGATAAATGAAGTAAATGAAGACGGATTCAGTAATGTCTTGAGGTGGTCTTCAAAGCAAACCCATTACGACAGTGAAATCATGGCTTTTCTATTTTGGAAAGAGTAGTAATAATGAGAATGAAATGATGAAATGAATTGAGAAGAAATGATGTTTCAACAGGATCATTTGAGAAAGGCCTGCAATCTTGATGGTAGCAAAGAAAACAGAGTTGGTTGATATGGGAAAACCATTACCTATTGTTGTCTTTGGTGGCTCAAATCTAAAGGTAACAGGTTGCAGAACTATGCCAAAAGCAAGTCAAAGGAACATATTTATGAGAATTACTACCTGGCAAAGTCAAAATAGTTTCTATATTTTTCAGATGCATTGATTTAATAATTTAAATGTTCTCTAAGAATTATAATAAATAAGAGAAAATTCTGCACATTAGATGCTAATCAGAGAACTTAGTTTAACTAAAACTTTGAAGTTCTCACTTTGGGGAAAATTTTGAGTAGGCATCCACTTTTTTTTTTACTTAAAAGTATACCCATAGTTGTAAGGTAGCTACATTTACATTTTGAAAGGATGTGAGAGTTGGCGTAGTTAACAATGGTATTGATAATTTTAGCATGATCTACTCAATGAGCCTATGTACTATTCCCTCATTTAACCAAGGAAAAATAATTCAACCCAGATGATTCAATCTACCCAAAAGGAATATGCATTTTATACCCATATTTTTCTCTGAATTTCTTCCATATCACAACCATTAAAAATATATTTACTTCAAGAATTTTGTTTTTGAAAAATACACTTCTTAGCCAGAAGGATGAAATAATTAATTTACCAGGTTCGCTCTGAGAGACCTCAGGGTCTGGTTTATGAGGAAGGAGCACATCTTTTGGAGCTGAAAGAAAAAGATTATAAACACTGTGTATTCTAAATGTCCCAACTGGAGTGAGCTTAACCCACAGATAGAAAAATCCCAGAAAGCATGAATGAAGCAAAAGTATTTTTACAATGGTTAATGACCAAAGTTGAGAAGATGCCTGTTTTCTTCAAAATGGAAAAATATTACTATGCAGGGAAGGTTCTGGTGGCAGTGAAACAGAAATGAAGTAAGTCACAGTTCATTTTGAAGTCTTCCTTGAGGAAGAGGAGGAGATAGCTAACATAATTCAACAATGAGGTAGAGCTCCCTCAAGTGGCTTTCAAAATAGAAAGTCAGGTTTTGCACAAAGTGGTTAGCTGCTGTTTGATATTCATGCATAAAGTCCACTAACAGCAACAAAAAATACATATCTTAAAGTACAAAAATGGCTACAAATCGAGGGAAACAATAAGAAATGGAAAAGTCTTGAATATGTAAGAAGATAACACAGTCTTATTCTAAATGGCGCTTACAGTTACTGGGGGCAGAAAATGAAGCAAAAGGAATCAACTAGTCATTAGAAGACACCACATGTAAAGTTAATGATAGTACTTATTACTTAGTAAATGATAGCTGTTGCCATTTTTGTCTTCTTTAGTGATGTGGCTTCTAGTATATTAGGTGTCAAGCATGCTTGACATAAGCATATGAAAACAAAAGACAAAAATGTCAGCTGAACAATAGGCCTACTGGTATATGCAGTCCCTGAAATCCAGTATATTTTTTAATGTTTTAGCAAAATTAAACAGTAGATTGGAAACTTGGTACCCTATTTCTCAGTGGGGAAAATATTAGGGGGATTTGCCTATTTGTTCGTACTGGATTTCTACAACAAAATCTCATTCCACAAATAGGGTAAAGTACTTCAACGCAGTTTCCCCACAAAGAGGCCCTACCCAGACCTAATCTCTCAATGAAAGGTTTTCCTACCACGCTAAGCCTTTCATACACACCAGCACCTTTTTGTCAGGCAGTGTAATTTCCTTGCATCTTATATAATGCTGGAAAAAAATTATGATTCAGGCTAGAACTCTGCCTTAGAAGAAAGATGAAGAAAACTTCTTTTTAAAATTTTATTTTATTATTATGAGGTGGCCAAGCACCACTTTACCATTAGTGGAGAAATAAGTTATATAAAATGAACAATCTCTTTTTATTGTTTTTGGGAATCATGTTTAACTTGCATGCCACATCTGTTCTTAGACTACGCTGCTAGGTATTAGTGAAATTACAGTTGTGAAAACTGGTGCACTGAACAGAAACTTGACTCAGAACTTCTATGAGCTAAAAGGTAACATCCAAGGGAATTTGAAAATATGGATTGCTTTCTTAAAGAGAAAAGGAAACTTTAAAAAGATTAGTGGTTGATAAGGCAGAGAAAGCCCACCACAATACTGAACATTTTGCCTTTCCGTGTAGTTTTTTGGAGGATTTAAATAGTAAAATATAAGAAATTTCCAGCTATAAATGAAACAAAATGTTTATCTTGAGGCTGAAGAAGGCACTTTGATTTAGCTCTGTAAAGGTCATGGACATTCAAAGCAGCCTTCAGTTTATAAATACCCGAGTTAGTTACAGTACTCCACCAAACAAAAGGAGCTGGGATTAAGGAAAGGAGAAGCTGAGAAGAGATGTGGTACTAATAAATCCACCATACTGTAAATACATTATTCACTGCTGCTCTAGTTTACTGAGGAATTTAGGCTGGGGTAATGTGGATTCCAGCTGCTAAAATTGGCACTTTTCTTTTTAACCATGAAGTGATGATTTAATAAACTGCCATAGCAGACTTCCTAAGCAGGTGAAATCAGTGGAAAGGAAAGAAATAGAAATATTTACAGGAAAGTAATATGAATCATTCTCCTACTTGGTCAACTACAGCTCCAAGAAATTCAAGTTGTTTTTTCTGTTTTTCCTATGTGGCATTCCTCTGTATATTAAACTGAACAAAAGCACGATCCCTAAAACCTACATGTTTCATGCTGGGAGAAACTCATCAATGAAAATAATGATGACAATTTTCTGAGAAAGCAGTTTTGATTTCTTTATAAGAATATTTACTATTATTATAATTTTACATTTAATTATATTAACCAACTCCATTTATACTACTAACCAAACTGTCTTTGTTCAATAAAGCGTGCCACTCCAAAGAAAAGTCCAACTAACATAAGACAAGTAGGAATGCACAATGTCTATCATAGACAAAAGTAAATGAACATGCATGAATGTTTTGATAGAGTTAGAAAATAATTAATGTGTTTCCTCTTGACAAAGTTAGAATACGAAGTCTGCAATAAGGTTTACCCTGGCAATAGGCTACCAAGAGACTGATTCTCTTAGAAAAGTAACACGTATAGACTCCATACCCTATTCTATTCCTTTAATCTATACTCTCTATTCCTTTATTCCAACCTTGTACCATTAGGTCCAGTCTGAGAGGAAGCCCCGTAGGAGGCCACCTGCTGGCTTTCCCTGTGCTCTTGGACCACCCTCCCTTCCATCTCATTTGAGGCCTTTTACTTTCCATTATTTCTGTTATATTTCTATTTGTCCATGTTTTCATTTCTCCATGAGTTACTTGCCCTCTACCTACGAAACAGCTCGAATGCTCTAATATCCTAAAAAAGAATCATTCCCTTGACATGGCTTCTCCTTCAAACAGTCCCTCTCTCTTGCTCTCATTCCTTTAATAAAAAAACTATCTATCTGCCTCTGCTTCCTCACCTTTTAGATGTATCTTCTTCATCCACTGTGGTCCAGCCTCCACTTATTTCCTGCAACAATGCCTTAATCATATTCTTAAGTCCAGAAACTCTGAAAGTTGAGTTTTCTCTTAATTTATTCAATGGCAAAACATAACTTATACTGATCTAAGGGCTGTTTATAGGTTTTAGTTCTTCTGCTTGGTAAGACTATTCATACTGCTCACTGAATACACATTAATGTTTCTAATCAATGGTATATGTACTCATGTAAGTTTCTAAAATCTGGAAACTGCTAATTCTGAAGCATACAGCCTAAAGGTTTCAGAAAGTGGGATTCTGCACATGCATGGTCAAGCTGGCAGCCTCTTCTGATCCCTGTCCTTCTCATTGCCACTGCAATGCCATTGCCAAACTTCCCTTCTTAGGCCTTTTCCTGCCTCATCTCCCAGCGCCTTTCCTGGTTTTCTCTTATCTTTTTTGACATCTGGAGGCTCTTTTCCCCCTGCCTACTCCTTAAATACAACTATGCTGCCTAAATATTTGATTTCTGGCTTATTTTCTCCATCTATATTTTCTCCTCTATTATGTTTTCCAAGATTTAAGAAGTATCTAGATGTAAACAAGTGGCTCCTAGATCTGTGCCCCAAATCCTGACTTCTGTTAAGAAGTCCAGACAACATTTTCAACCATCAGTTAGGGTCTTCCCACTCAAAGTCCTACTGGCCCTGCAAGCCTAGCATGTACACACCCATCTTTATTACTCTCTCTGTTCCCTGTCTCAGTTAATGGCATTATTATCTACCACTTGCCCAGTCTAGGAACAGCATTGCCACCCTTCTCTCCATAACAGCATTCAGTCATTCTCTAGGTCTTCGTAGTTCCATACACAAAGGCATTTCAGCATTATTCCCTTAGTTTCCTTTCTACCACAATTAGTTCAATTTCTCAGACTTATCTTTCTGGATTGTTGCAAACCTACTAAGCGATTCCTGGCCATTTTTTTTTTTTTTTTTTTGCCAGTTAATATTCCATTTGAAAAAATCACAGCCATCTTTCTAAAATACAGATGTAATTATATCACTCCCAAGATTACAAAAAGAAACACGCACAATTTTAGTATCTCCTAATTGTCTAAAGAAAAATTTTTTGAAGTGCTTAGCATAACCTAAAAGCCCTCAAACATATGAATCCAATTTACATTGTTTTCATCTCTCAATAATCTCATCATATGCCTAGCAATGTAGTCATTCCGAATCATGCTGTTTCTCAGCTATATGGAGCATGGAGTCTCGCTCTGTCGCCTGGCCTGGAGTGCAGTGGTGTGAACTCGGCTCACTGCAAGCTCCGCCTCTCTGCTTCATGCCATTCTCCTGCCTCAGCCTCCTGAGTAGCTGGGACTACTACAGGCGTCTGCCACCACGCCCGGCTAATTTTTTTAGTAGAGACGGGGTTTCACCATGTTAGCCAAGATGGTCTTGATCTCCTAACCTCGTGATCCGCCCGCCTCGTCCTCTGAAAGTGTTGGGATTACAGACATGAGCCACCGCGCCCGGCCTGGAGCACTTTTTATACCTCTGAATCTTTGCTGTCTTAAAAATCATCAATAGCTACTTATCTATTAAAATCTATCTTAAAGTTCATTTTCTTGATAATACCTTCTCTAATTCTTACATTTAGAATGTATTACTTTTCTGTTATTTCATTTTTTGTTTATATCACTAACCCATTAATTACTGAGATTTGGCTTGTTTTATAGTTATTGATATTTTTCCTGTTTTCTCCACTGTACTGTGTTGGGTGGTAGAGATCATATCTAATTCTTTTAATCCTGATTTTATCCCTAAGCATGGAACCAGGCAGATAAGTGGCAATCAATATATGTTGAATTGAACATGCATTAGTGCATTTTTTTTAAAGAACAAATCTGGAAAACATGGGCAATTCCCATGAACCAGCATTGTACTTTGCTAAGCAACATTTTAAAGACTCAAATTGACCTCTCCCAAAAGTCTCTAATTCTTTTCCAGGGAATTGTAAAACAGTATTAAAAAATCTAGGCCAGGCGTGGTGGCTTACACCTGTGGTCCCAGCTACTTGGGAGGCTGAGGCAGGAGGATCACTTGAGCACAGGAGATCGAGGCTGCAGTGAGCTATGATTGCATCACTGCACTCCAGCCTGGGCAACAGAGTGATACCCTGTCAAAAAAAAAACAAAAAACAAAAAACAAAACAAAACAAAAAACAGAAAAGAAAGATCTAAAGAAATAATTTATTAATCACATCAATGGCATATACAAGCTTACAGAGATTTTGAGGCAAAGAGAAAGGCAAAGAGAAAGGCACTGAGTCACTAAAATTTGAGGGGAAGCATATTGATGTTTAATATATCATCAGGCAAATAAGCAAATTGCTGATTAACTCCTGATTTGAATTCTCATATTTGAGAAGAAAGATATCTTGCCTCTAGGAAAATTGATTTGAAAAAAAAAAAAAAAAACTATTTTAACAAAGAATAAATTTACACAGTACATCCCTTAAGGGGAAAAAGAAGAAGCTTTAGGAAAAAATGGCAAAATGTCTAGAGGATGATAATGAAACACTGTAGAACAGTAATGGTAACAGTATGAGCTTAAGGAGGCAGTTCTCTACCCTGCTCATCCCAGCTCCCATTTTGACAAAAAGTATAAATGGAAATAATTGTTAACTATTGTTATCTTGGCTTGCTCAATTCTAAATGTATTGTCTTCTAAGACTATATCAGAAAACATACATTTATTAGGTGAATGTCCAATCAGGTTTCTCCCTAATATAAATCTGGCAATATTTTAAAGTACGTAATCCAAGCAAATGATTGCTTTATGAACTCTATCATTTTAACCAATAAGGCTCAATTTTTAAGAAATATTCAGAATTAAATACTTATTCCTAATTAGTTCACAAAAAACTCCTCTTAAAATCAGTTTAACTGAAAACATAAAACTACAGAAATCCTGAAGAGTGTGACTACAAATAATTTTCCAAAGGGAAGAGACACATGGAACATTCATGAGGATTTGGATAGCTTGCTGAAATCTAGATTTTCTTCCTGGTTTCCTCCTGATGACTGAAATCTATCCCAATGCCTGGGGGCCGGAAGGTTGACCACAAAGCCAAGACAGGTCTTAGTGTAGAAAGGAACTCATAAGGAAGACAGAGCTCTGTTGAGCCAGGAACCTCCTGTTTAGACTCCAAGTTAAATGGCACCTATTTTCTAGTGAGGGAGTTATTTGCTCTGAATTCTAAATCATTCTTCCAAGGTAGATGTGGAGAAAAGTCACTTTCATTTTGGTGTGGGCAGGGAGTGTGGGCTCAATTTGTCAAGATTCCTCATTAAATGTTATAGATAATTCAACTGAGTGGCTGGAAGGGTTTTTCTAAAGGCCTCACGGGATGAAGCTGGTGTTATGCCTAGGAATCTACAGAATGGAAGTGCTGTACAATGAATCTGAGACTGACTTCCTCTTTGATAAGGTCAAGAAATCCAAGTTTGTTACTTCTGATCTCTCTCAGAATAAATCTTGAGATAAATGTCACAACAAAACATAACGCTGTCCTGAGTTCAGCACTACATTTTAAATTTTTAGACTTTTACAGAAGAGTTTATTTCTCCAGGATGCTAATACGTATTAAAATACACATGTCATTTACCCTGTTTTTTTTGAAGTATAACCCACAGGACCTGGTAAAGTATTGGGTTCATTAGGGTATGAATTTGAGCCTAGATAAAATCTAAAAACTGTTTGAACACCTCAGAATCCAATGTGTTTGAACACTTCTGAGAAAACTGAAATGTAGTACGAGTTGCCTTATGATTATTCCTGGGGGTGCCACACCCCTGGGGCAAGGGAGAAGCAGCCTGATCATATGGCAGGGCCAACACCAGGTTTAGGGACAGAACCTTAACTCTGAACATGTGGAGCTGGAGAGGTGACAGAAGACCACTAAGACAGGCCCTAGTTCTCCAGGAGGCAGTTCTCTACTCTGCTCGTTCAAACTCCGGATAAAACGTATAAATAGGGATAGTTGTTAACTATTTGTGTCATTACAGGGATCAAGATCACAGGTTAGAGTTTCTATGAAAAACAAGGTGTTGGTAGAATTAAGGCAAGTTTTTTTTTTTTTTTTTTCTGCTAAAAGTGGTTTGCTCTTTATAACTTAGCTGTGGGAGAACATTTGAAGAATGTGGTTGAAGAGAAGGACTAGCTAACAGAAAAGATTTTAAAATAAATACCTTAAAAATAATTTTATGATAGTAAATTCCAAAAGGTATATGAAAGTAGAAAAATAGAATGAATTCTTAGGTACTCACCACCTGGCTTCAATAATGGCCAACTCATGCCCAGTAGGGCAAATATTAAATACTAAAAGAGGAAAAAACTTAACTATTCAATATATTGGTGTAATGAGATTATACCAATATTATTATTTTTTATACTGAAAAGGAAAAGTAAATAAAGTCACTCAAATCTACTATTATCTATAACGAATTAATTTCCATTACATTCATTTCCACAATTGAAAATAAGCTGATCTTTTGCAAGTGAGATGAGGTTTTTTTCTTACTTCCTATTTATAATATTGGCTATTGTGTTTGGGGTGGTACAAATTTACATTCTAGACTTCAGGGCAAAGGAGATTCTCTCTAGCCTGCTACCACCACCACCACCAAATTGTCTATACCACAGCAGCAATAATAGCCTTTGCTTATACAATCTGGAAAACATTATAGCAAGTGAATTCAGGCTTGCTTCCAAAATGCTATCATTTTATACTATAGCTTAGAAATTATTTGGCTCTGGGAATGTTCTATATGCTTTTAGGAGCATTTAGGAATTTATAATAATTGTACCTTTAAAAA
Source organism: Papio anubis (assembly GCF_008728515.1). Taxonomy (NCBI): domain Eukaryota; kingdom Metazoa; phylum Chordata; class Mammalia; order Primates; family Cercopithecidae; genus Papio; species Papio anubis. Next base: position 20,724,088 of record NC_044977.1, read on the forward strand.
GAAAGAGAAAAAACTCACAGTATTTCCCAGATTCTCTAGTTAAAAATGAGCTTGGCTTTTTAGAGAAAGTTGTTCAGTTACCAGTGGCTTCCTGAGGCCACTTGAAGACTTCATGTAAATAGTGGTGGTAATATCCATGAAATGTCTGGGCCCTTGGAATCCCTACCCTGGATACTCCACAAACATGAGATTACCTTCCCCATATGTGAACAAAAGGCCTTCTCAGATGATTGGCAAAAAACAGATTTGTAACTAAAGAAACCATTGTGTGTGTGCGAAAGAAATTTCTTAACCCAAGCTATGTCTCCATAAATTTGTAAAATAGAATGTGACAGGGAAAAAACTCAATGTGGACATAGTACAATTTACGTATCCAAGTAAATGACTAAACATCATTGCCTCTATTTGTAAAAACACGAATTTATCATTTGTAGGGAAGAGCAAAAGTCTTTATCTTTGTGTTTAGTGAAATATTTGAGCATAGCATAGCTAGAATTGGCAGCATTTTTTTGTAAGTCAGGGAATAAGAGAACTTTAGTTCTAGGAAAGACATTCTAACCTTGGCATAATTCTCTGCCTTTTGACTGCGATCAGAGCTTTACTAGATGAACAAGTGGACACTCTTATGAAACTTCTGAAATTATACCACATATGATACAACATGGGATTTAAAAATAAGTGAAATATTGACCTCACTTCCATCAAGTCTCATGTTTCACTGAAGCAGAGTGGGGCAGTCGAACGCGTTTGGCTTAAACATGAAATAAAGCATTTACCAGGTGTGGTGTATGACACTTCTGGACTCGGTGACGTTTTTGGTTTTGCAGTAATACGCTGGGGCCCCTTAGGAACTGAAAGAGAGAACTCATATTGTAAGTCATTTGGTTTCAGCACCTTCCAGTCATGCTTAACACATAAGGCATGCCAAGGTGTAGCCTGAACACTGACAAAACAAAGTATTACCCATATGGGAGTCAGACAGAAGACCAATCCTTAACCTCTACAAATAGCTTAGTTAGAATTCCAGATAATTATAGAGGAGTGAAATCTGAGAAACTGCAAAATTTCAAATTACAAAGCATCAGAGTAAGAGGACGACTTTTTAGAAATCTATTTCAGAGGAGACGGCAACTGAATGCATGTAAGAGAGCTTTTCTTTACTGGACATGTTTGCTTGACTTCTCCTTAAACCCATTTTTATGTCTTTCCTTAAAGACAAAGTAGGTAAAGATGGTGAGGTCAGGGTGGAATCCTATGGAGCGAGCATGGATATGCTTGAAGTCCTCTCGGGCAACAGCAGAGTGGTAAGCAGACAATGCAATGGAATGGGCTGGTTCACATCTTACCCGCCCTGCATTTCTCTGGCCCCAGAGAAACCTTCAAATGAATTTGTTGACAACTAAAATTAGATTTCCACAACTGTTCCTTGGGAATAATAAAGTACTAATATAATAGACACCAAGAAAATAAGTCTAACAATTATAGTGTATTCTATGATTTCAAAAGTGCTTTTATAAGGTTTACGCCCTTTGAGTCTCACCATAATGTTGGGAGGAAGGAATTATTAGCTACACTTTAAAGCTGAGGAAACAGAGCTTCGGGTGTGTGACAGCATCTGCTTGAGGCTATGGTTAAGTACCAGAGTCAGGACGTGAACCAAATGCTGAGGATCAAATATTATCAATAGGCCTAAACACTTGGGCTCTCTATATCCCAGTTCTGCAGGGCAGATTTTCACTTGCTTCTCATTTTTTAAGGTGAAACAATAAACTCGCCCTAACTCAAGATATGGTTATAAGAATCCAATGTGAAATGTCAAAATGATGTGAAAATTACACTATTATAATTTTTTTCCACTTCTCAAGGAGCTTTACAAATTTGGTTTTGAAGAATCTGAGTATATTCTGATTTTCACATTGTTTGCCCATGCAAAATCTAGGAGCACCCATAATTTTGATGGTTATAAGAAATTCTAGGCATCCAATTAACAATAATGTTGCTATTACCTGTAAACACTGGGATCTAAGAAATCAAATTTTATTGACTTATCAAATATTCCTTATGCTTTTTTTCAGATTTTAGATCTCTTTTTGCCTTTGAATGCCAAATATAGATTTAAACATTGCCAATTTATAAACACACTTTCAGTAACACTAACAATAAAGGTGACATGCCCAAATTACAGAATCTTATTATGTGAAAGGTGGTAAACAAAATCTGTTGCACTTTAAGTTGTAAATACTATTGATAGATGATATTATAGCCCAACAACAATAGTTTGTATTGATCATGCATACAAACAGGACACTCTCCTGTCCAAATGACTTTTTGAAATTTGCAGGAACTAGCCAAGGGTAAGGGAAGAAGTATTAGAATTTGACTATTTGTCTTTAAAATATTTTGTGATATATATGTGTACATATACACACTTCCTTGAAAAACTATCAAAATCCAGGATACTGCTGGAACCTATTACATGAGTCACATTCTTGTGGGATGAGGAGGTCTCAATTCTACCCACTTTGAAAAAGAATAAGTAGAATGCGTTTTGTTTTTCACGACCAGTTTTCCAAATTGTTCCCTTACATTAAGTAGCACTGACAAAGCCAGAAGTGTCTGGTTTGCAGCTACTTTCCACAAGAGATGCTGATGGACTGGAAGTTGCTTCAATCGGGACATCAGAAGGCTCTCTCACTACAGTCTGGCAGCCACTCCATGGTTTCAGAGTTAAGAGAGTGGAACTCACTGAGCACGTGAATCTCTGAAGAGCCTGTCTTGTCAAGAAAGGTTGGCTAAAAGTCTAAGTCAAAATGAAATAAATTTGAAACTTAGAATATAGTATAATAATGGAAAATTAGAGCAAGCTCCTGATTTACTAAACTGCATTTTAATAAAAAGTATAAAATGCATCTCAAAAAGATAAAATTGCAAATAATTTTGTCTTATTACTTCATATCTCCTTTACCTTAAAAATTTTGTACTGACCATGATTCATGCCTGAGCATTTTAATTTTTAGTATTTATTTTTCATCTTTTATAGTTGAACATTCAGGTTTTCATGCTTTCTTCTTCCCATTTGTTTTCTACTTTTGTTCTATGCTTTATATTCAAATCCAAAGCTGAGAGCTTCTTCTCAAATAATTTTGTCTTTTTTAAAGTTAGATTTTAGTTTCCTATTATAACAAATTTAATAATTTGGCATATTCTTAAAACTTTGATGTTTTTATTCATATTCATTATTATTCACTAATCATTATTTTCTCAGACTTTTAGTATGTTAATGTTTCAAATGTATTATTTAAAATTTCATATTATTTTGGAGGAATGCTGCCTTGGTACCTTCATATATTTATTATCAGAATAAATTATTTTCATAACTAAGTTTTAGCAATTAGAACATATTTAAAATTATGCTAAATAAGGCAGATTTAAAATCATAGAAAAAATTTAATGATGGGTAAAATTTCCCTCAATTGATATTAGAGACCACACCTAAAACTACAGGGGTTTTCTTTTCCCCTGCAGAAAAACAACAATGACAGTACCTAATGGCAGAGATTCTGAGGTATGAGTAAAATATTTGTGGTGGGAATCGAGAATCACCACCTGGATCAAGCATGATGTGACGGTGCTAAACATTTTCCTTTCTCCAGACCAGATCAGTGGTAGCAAAGGTTCCTTTCCCGGTATCCTGGGTGGGTACACCTCACACATTTCTTGTAGTCAGGCCATGTATTGAGGAAAATGTCAAATTAGATGATTGACAGAAGGAAGCACATTCAGGAATAGTGGAAGGGATAGGAGTGTAGTCTCAGGCCGGGGAAGGAAAAGGAAGTAGGCAGGCTACTCTTTCTAAGCAATGCCATTCATGTCCACCTCATCTTCAATAACACAACATTAAGGGAAGCTTTGTGGAATAAGCTCTTCCAATGATGTACTTTTTTAGTAAGTCCAAAAAGAAATTTAAATGTTTATTAGGTTACAGAGGAAGACTTGCTTTGCAAATGTTAAAGACTCAATCTGCTATCATAACTATTAATGAACAATTTGCTAGAATAAGCCCACTAACCTCAAACTTTTCAAGCTAAAATGTAAAATATATCTTTACCTGGTTGTGTTTGTGGAATTCTTGGGCGTGGCGATGTTTTTGGCTTAGGAGGAGCACGCGGTGTCTGCTTGGGAGCTAAAAGAAAGGATATAGGTTCGGAAATCTTGAGCCCTTCAAGAATGACAGTACCTAAGCCTCTAGAAGCTCAGAGATGTTTACCGAATGGCTGAAGACCTAAATACCCAACGATTAAGGCTCCTAAAGATCTGTAAAGTGTAGGAAGGCAACTTTTTTATGTAACAGAAAACAAAACAAAAAGTCACATTAAATGATATCTAAGATGTTCAGCTGGCAAAATGAAACTTGGGATTTCAGAAATACTGACATCAAATACCTTTTAAATAGTTTGAAAATAAATTCATAACAAGAAGAATTCATCCTTATTGTAAGTTCATATAATTTTATCAGAATATTTAGTTGTACTCTTTTAAATGCAAATACATGTTTTCTAAATAAAAAACAAAGTTAACAAGTTATAGTCCAAATATACAACGTATTTTAATAGCAAGTGCTAATGGAAAATTAATGTTACTAAACAAAACGCAGTTTTATTGGTTATATAGGGGAAAAGAGTGAAGATAAATTGAATATCAAGGATATTTTCTATAGAGAGTTATTCCTTTGCTGAGCAAATCCTAAAGAAATTCTAGGACAATCAGTGTAAAAACCAATTTTTTCTTCACCAAAAAAATGAAAAATCTATCCTGCTGAAGGAAAGGGATTATCAGATGCAAGGTTGCAGCTTGTGGAAACACCTCATCTGGTTGAACTAAAATGTGTTTGGGATAAAGAAAGGTAAGAAGAAACATGGTCAATGTCATGTAGCTTCAGACACCTTAAGAAAAACTTGCTGAAAGTTAAGAGTTATTTGACACCAGAAGTTTCTGAAGGAGTCTGCAGAATCTTCTTCCTGATACTAAATGAAAAAACACAAGGTATACAATGGTTTCAGTGGAATCTTCTTGCCTGTAGAGAGATGAATACTGATAAATGTTGGAGATGATCTGGTTTAGAAGCCTGGAACCTGGGGGTTTAGAGCTCCCTTTGCTAATCACTGGATCTATGGTCTCAGGTTCTTCACCAAAAGTTACACAATTTTTAAGAACCCTTCCAATCTTAAAATTCTGTCATTCTAGAGTTTCTCACAGTTTGTGATTTTCTGATTCTCAACTACCCTACTTGCTAAGGTTCTAACTGATATGCCACTTACTTTCCCCAGAGGATAAGAAAGACCATCTGAAGGTTAGGCATGTCATGAAGCAATTCCATGAAAAACGATACAGAATGAGATAAGAATCACTAATAGCAGTATTTACAATGAGACATTCCAATAATATTATTATAGTTATTAAGAACAAAATTTGGAAAAGTTAGGTATAACTGTCAGATTTCATTATTTTAGTCAATGTAGGTTTTCTTTTTTGTTAAAAAACTGTAGGGTTCATAGGCAACATCTAGTAGGATATTCAGCAGACAGTGAGTAAACTTGAAATCCGCATCTCCCTTTGAAACAGAGTAATATAAAAATAATTTACTGACAATCGAAACAGAAGTTTGGGCTTATTTATAACCTTCTATTACATTGAAACCTATAGCTATTAAGAGGATTTTTTTAAATAAGAGGCATATTTAGTTATTCATGTTGATTATTTTTCATTCATTTCAAACTCCACTTTGGCTTATCACAAAGGTTTTGTGATAAGCCAAAGTAATTGTTTTGATTTTGTTTTTTCTTATTTGTGTGCAGTGAAATGGCCAAAGCACTGCAGAAAGGAGTGGAAAGAAGTAAGGTATCTGAATAGCTACAAGGTGACTGGCCAGTACACCCCCTTTTATGTGGATTGCAGTCAAACCTGTTTCTGGAGGTTTCTTTGAAAGTCAAACTCAAATCAGAAAGCTTAAAATACTTTTTACATGATCAGAGAACTTGTAAAACTAGTTGAGATGAATTGGAATTAAAATCAGAATATACATATTTTAAAATGGAACAGAATATAAATGTTCTTCCCAGAAGCATTCCGATTCCCTGAATTAAACACTTGCAGAGTAACTGAGAGGTATTTTTCAACCATGTCCTAAAGAACAACACTGCCGTTTGAGTAATTATCAACGACAGCGGGACATCAGACAGATAGGATTACCCATCAAAGTCTGTGGGCAGAATGATAAAGTCAGGGCCTCTGATGTCTTGAGGTGACCATGCTGACATTCTGTAAACACTCACCTCATATATGACATACAAAATAACGTATTTACCGGGTTCAGTCTGAGGCTCATCTGGGCTGGGTAGGGTTATAGATTGAGAAGGCAGAGGCGACGTTTCTATGGTAATTGAAGGAAAGTACGCGGGTTACTATAGCACTCGACAGACCTTGAGTACAGATAACAGGCAGGATGGTAACAAATACATTTTTTAAAATAAAGAAAATTGCAAGTCTGCAGCAAAACAGCATTCCTACTCCTTCATAATGCATTTAGTTAAAAAAAAAATGGTTGCAGATGCAGCTTACAAAGTACTTCTAAAATTCTCATTTCACATTAGAACTCTACCTCCTCAACAATGCCAGAAAGATATATTCAATAGGAATCATGAAGGGAAAAAGAATTTTAAAAATATTATAGTTTGAGTCATTTAAGCAGCACTGACTTTCACTTAAAGAATGGAGAAGAAAACCACATATGTAAATAAATGTGATGGGATGAGTGTTAATGGAAAGTATGTTGCTAGGTCAGAAAGTATAAATGGATCATCACACCGAAAAAGCATTATCTGAAACATTCGACACAATGCCAAGCTGGCAGGATGTACAGTGTTAGGAAAAAAAAAAAATTTAGATTCAACAGTTCTGCTGACTTATGAAGAGAAAAAAAGCAAAGTCTTGTTACACAACTGAATGGGAGGAAAGACATTTTTGGACAATGGTTATGGATAGGAGCACCTTGAAAGAAAAGCAACTGCCATGGTGAAGAGTGACGGTGTAACATGAATTCACAATGAGATAGACCCGGAGGTTCTCAGGCGATGGTGGCAATGAGGACAGAAAGCACACAGCGTTGGGCTACCGAGGTTATTACCTAGTGTAGTCTCAGGTGGTTCAGACACATATGTAACAGATTCCACAACTGTGCCAAAACAAAGGAGAAAAATTTTAGAAACTAAGATATTAAGCTATAGTGAAGTATTTTTTGTGAATATCAAACCTTATTAAGAATTTGCATCATAATTTTACAGACAGGACAATGGATTTAGACAGGAAAAAAGAATTAGGAGAAACATCCTATTCTATAATACTAATTCACCAATTAATATTTATGTTTTAATTGTCATTAACTGGGTTTCCAATGTTATTATACCTCAACTTTTAGACTTCAGCAGAGAAACAGGAATTTATTTCTGTATTCAGAGAGAGTCAATTATCACCTTAAGAATTCAAGAACGTTGGAAGCTATAGCTCTTCAAATCTGTTTAACTGTGAATCAATATCATATTCCATGGATGTAACTGATGTTAATTTAAAATGTGTAGAAAAAATGAATCCAAGCATTAAAACCTTTGCTACCTTCAGTCTTTGGCTCCTCTGGCCAGAGTGGTGCTTTGGCAGTGGGATATACATAGTCTGTTTTGGCTGGTGCTAGGGAAGAAACGGGAATGGCTGGTTAGTGGTGGGCAGCCCAAAGCATGCTGTAATAGAACCCTGCATTTAATTTGAAAAAGAATTGAGCTATCTTAAGCAGATACACTCTTGAGAATAATTAACATTTAGGTAGATTATGAAGATGACCACAATTTAGGAGGGCAGAATGAAAGCAGGAAATGAAGGCAGTGCGCTATGTGGGAAACACGCACACCCCATACACAATGTATGGGAGACTCGACAGCAATTCTACCTGGAACAAAGCAGATAATTCCACTTTCATTTTTTTTTTGTATAAGAATTCCAGTTAGAAACACACATAGAATGAGTACTTGGAGAGCAAAAGCATGGGATGAATCCTAAAAGTGATGTGAAAATGAAAAATAGGTTGTGCATATATGTACATATTCATATTGAAAGAGCAATCAGAAAAGGTTAAATTTTTCACTTTGAGTGAGAATAAGGAAATTATGAAACTTGCATAGCAATACAGCAGATGTGAATACAATGTGCTGTATACAATGACATTCAAGACCCATTGGATGAGCACAGCCAAGCTGGGAGGAGCAGGTGGCTATGAAATGTCACAAAGCATGAGGATGTCCAGAGATGACTTTGCAATGAGATGGAAAAGCACATATGCTTGACTTCCCATTGGGGAACATTTTTACCTATAGTCTCCTTTGGTGACTCAGTACTAAATGTAACCGATTCCAGAACATCAGAAACTAGTAAAAAACAGAAAATGGTACAATTGATAAAGGATAGGTTGTAAGTACTTACAAAAGTGCTTTGCATCCTGTAAGTGTTCAATGTTAGGATAACAACATTATTAACACTAAGGGAAGCTCGCATAACTGAACTGAATTCACATTATAACTACTGTAGGTTACCATTAGCAACCTACTTTGTACATTCAACATGAGTACCAAAATGTCATTTATCTAATTAAAAGATACTCAGAAGAGATGGAAAGAAATTACAGTCCTATACTAGAAAAATATAGGGATCCAGTGTTTTAAAATAAATGTCAGGAAGTAGCAACATTGCTAATACTGATTTTTAAAATTTGCATCCATTTTTTTCCCCAGACCGGGTCTGGCTTTATCAGCCAGATGGGTAGGATGGCATGAACATGGCTCACTGCAGTCTTGACCTCCTGGGCTCAATGGTCTTCCCACCTCACCCTCCTAAGTAGCTGGGGCTACAGGCGTGTACCACCATGCCCAGCTAATTTTTGTATTTTTTGTAGAGTTGAGGTTTTGCCAAGGCTGGTCATAAAATTCTGAGCTCAAGCAACCCACCAGCCTTGGCCTACCGAAGTGTTGGGATTGCAGGTGTGAGTCACTATGCCTGGCCTATTTACAAGCTTGAAGGGCAGTATGTTTTAAAGGGTACACATTGTTTATGAGGAAATTTTATTATTTTTACTGAAGTGAGAAATTTCTCCTTCCTTGATGGTCACATTTGAACTAGTGTTCTTTTAGCACAAATTTAATTTACTATTAAAGAAAGCGACAAACTTGTAACTGTTGAAAAAATAAGGATAAATAATAAAATCAGTTTTTCTAAGTGGTTTGTCAACCACTTAATCAGATATGTGATTATTTTCTAGAATGATACAAATGCAATGAAAAGTATTTTTATACATTCAAGTAGTAATATTCATGTATTACTAACAATATGCAATCACAAAATTGTGCAATATTTACAATTAATGTGTATTCCTTTTTCTTTTTTTATCTTTGGAAATAGAACTTAGAGAATTACAGTGTGCCTCTTAAAGCACACAGTATACCCAGACAGATAAAACAATCTATTTACCAGGTTGACTTTCTGTCATTTCTAGGCTTGGTGATGTCACCGGTTTCAAAATAAGAGTTTGCAGGTCAGTGGGAGCTGAAAGAAGAGGGTCTCAATTGTAAAAGTAATTTTATTTATTTCATAGGAAGTTTTAGACAAAGGTAGCAGTGACTAACACACACAGACCCTGAAAATCATGAGGTTACAGAGAGCCATACAGAATGTGCCCTGTTTAAAGCAGATGTCAGCAAACTATAGCCCTTCCAAGTCTAGCCCTCTGCCTGGCTTGTGGGCCAATAATGGTTCTCACATTTTTTTTTAAGTGATGGGAAAAAACGAAAAGTGATATTTCATGACACGTGAAAATGGTATGAAGTTCAAATAAAGTTTTATTGGAAGACAGCCATATAATGAACTAAAATTGTTCAGGGCATATTCATGTATCAGCTTTGGTTGCCTTCCAGCTAAAACAGCAGAATTGAGTAGCTGTAACAGAAACCCAATGGCCCACAAATTCTAAAATAGTTATTGTTTAACTTTTCACAGAAAAAAAAATTGCTGACTCCTGATTCAAAATATCCCTCTGAAAAAGCAGGAGCCTATTTGGAAAATTAAGTTCTCATGGACTATTGTATCTGAATCTCAGTTCCCACAAGAGCTAAGAACTGCCTGTAACTGATTTCATGATAGTAACATTAACAAAATGTTGAATATCATCTAGGAGCGCTTTGTTCTATATTTTAGTTTCACCATCCCCTTAGCCACCAAGTATTGACACTTATTTTGTGCTGTTCCCACCCTTCCACCCTATAATCCAAATCCTATAATTATTTCAAAGCCCAACTACTCTCTGTCATCAGCCCACATCGTTCCTTGACTCCTGTAAATATTGTCTGTTTTTACTACTCAAACAAGCAGTTCTCATAGGAGGAAATTGCTCTATATCTAGAAAACTGTATCTAAGAAAACCTTAGGGTTTCTTCACAATTACTTTGTACTGTAAGACGGAAAATCTGTCCTTTCTTTCGGTTTCTACCTCTGCTCCTTATTCCACCCCATTCAATTGTTAATATGGTGCTGGGTACACAAAGAATGAGGAAGTGATTGTTTTCTTAAGCAAAAGTAGCAGCACCATTGAGAAAGAGATGAATGAAATGGAACAAGAACTGTGTAAGATCCATCCTTTGTTAGATACAGTCCTTATGCAGGGCACACGATGAATTTAGCCACTGGATAGATCTCCCTCAGCTATCAATCTAATAATGAGTCCTGTAATTGTCAAGCTGTTGACCACTATAAGTGCCTTTTCTCTTTGAAGGCACAGAAATGGGAAGATATTCAAGCTTATTTTGATACCTGTGATTCAAGTGCAATGGGCTAGAGGGACTCCTTAAACCTTCTAAAACCTAAACCATAGATTTTTGTTATTTCAACTGAGAGGCTTTAGGGAGTTTAAGGTCTGAGGGATGGAATAACCCCTATTCATCCTCCTTTCTGTTTTTGAAACCAAAAGATGATGATCTTGGGTTGCTATAGTGTTTGTAGGTCTAGAAAGCATTGAAAGCATTGTATGTAGACCTATGTTTTCTAAAACAGGTTAGATTTTCTTGAGTTTATTTCCTAAATTAAAAAAAATTACTACTTTGTTTCTGCTCACTAAGGGTTCCCTTAGAGACCCTTAGTATGAAGTTCAAATATCACATATGAAGTGATTAAAGGAATAAATATTGAACATGTGTAGATATTCAGAGGGATTCCTACTTAGCAAAGATTAAGAGCCATTGCTAAACTGTGATGAAGAAGAGTGGTCAAGCTCATCAGTGATTGAGGAGCCTGGAACTTTCAGGGAAAAGCTATTTTAATGTAATAGGGACACCTTATTCCTTAAAATAGGAAGAAAATAATGAGACTAAGACACAGGTTTTATAGAAACTAAGTTACTCAAAGGGAGTTCATGGTACTTAATTGTTGCTTTATAGATCTAAATACCAAATGGAAGAGTATTTAGGTCTATAAATACTAAATACCAATTTGGACCTCAGATTTAACACTGAATCATATGGTGCAATTTTAAAGAGAGTTTCACGATGGACAGCTGTCCTTCACTGGGTCCAGGGACATCTGCGAAAAACAGGTAACACACACCAAGACTGCTGACTATTTTAAAATGAAGTGTAGAATGGAATAACAGCGTCTTAGGAAGCAGAGGCAACTCTGGCCATGATGGTGCTCAAGTAGGTTTTTAAACAGCGATAAAAAGCATTTAATGCAAGTCACAAAAATCATTACCAAATGTTGTTCCTGGAGCATCAGTTCTATGAACAACAGGTTCAAAGCCTGTAACAGAAACTAACCAAAAGCAACATTAAAAAAAAACCCTCAATTTTTATTTTCAAACATGAGTTTTAAATTATACACAATTTTTTTTAAAACTTTGGAATTGATAGGAAGCATATAGTTGCTTTTGGAAGATTTGGCCACACTAGCTAGAACAATGCATCACAGAAGGTAGTTACAATCTTTGAACTCTGCTACATATATTGATATTATCCACATGAGGTTTTCCTAGGTATTTGGTTTTCTAAGTAGTATGGATGTTTGCTTTGGAAATTTGTTTAGGCAACAGATATGAAAATATATCGAGAAATATATATGAAAGTAACTTGTTGCTTTTCTTGGAAGTTGAAAAAAATGCCTGTTTATGTAACCACGTCTATAACAAATGGATCACATGTTTCAATGCAGATATAGTAATAAATAGCCATGAGTACGCTAATCTCGCTGTAAACACATCTTTAAAGAGGGACCAAAAACGTCATCCAAACCAAGTCATTTAGGAGATCAGGCACACAAGTGTCCCCAAGCCATGTTCTCCTGGACGGCTCTGTATGAGAAGCAGCTGCTACCATGTCAAATAATTTGATTCTTAGAAAACATGATGACTGTTACTTCCTGTCATAGGCATTTCGTTAGGACTTCATTGGGACAGCCCACCAGGGTTCAGGTTCCTTGGCTCCTTAAACCAAGGATTCATACATTTACCCGATTTGTTCTGAGGTACTTCAGGACTTGATGTAGTTTTGGGTCTGGGACGGGGACGACGTGTCCGTTGTGTTTTAGGAGCTGAAGGAAGAAACTTTGGATTACTCTAGTGCAGGTGGCTTTGGAGACAAACTTTAGGTTTTTAAAGGTATGTCATATTTCCTTGAGATGTAAGTCATATGTCTTTTAAGATTAAAATATTTTCTATTTTGTTAATTTTTTTAATCACTGAAAGATTCTTGAGACAGGAAACTTATATATAAAATCAAGTTGAAAAGTGAAGAGACTCATACATCTTTAACTTCAAAAACACTAGAGCCAAACTCTGGATGATAGAGTCTTAGGCTCACACTAAATCTTTTGAGTATGCCAAAGAATCCATGATACCATAAGAACTGTTAGAGTTTAGTCAGTTTAGATAAGATATAGCCACCAGCAACTGTGTTTGAAATTTAGCTTTAGACATGAATGCTGTTTAGACAAAAGCAGATGACACAAATTCAAATAAGATTACATGGTAGACTCTGAACTAGGTCCATGCATAGCTTTTGAAAATAATAGGTAACTTCTAAGGATCATTAATACTCTAATATAAAGTTGAAGGACAATATAAAGTTGAAGGACAGCAGAGGATGACAAGATAGTCCTACAAAGCTGATGACAATGTGATTATGATAATGATGGAACGGATTTGAAAATAAGCAGGGAAAAATTATTCAGGAATACAGAATATCATTACCTAATGTTGTTTCTGGAACCTTGGTTCTAAAAGTGTCAGGTTCAAGGACTGTAGTAACAACTAAACAAAAATAATAAAATAAAGCAAAGAGATTTAACTTGAATATTAATTTCACACGTCAATTTTTAAGCTTCAGAACTGAGAGAAAAGTAAGACTTGTTTTTTGCAGATTTGGCCAAACCATGGTCAGGCACTCATTAGTCTCGTAAGATAGACTTGCAAGATAGCATTGCACTCAGTTTAATATCACTATGTGGTCAACAAGACATTCTCCTAGATGTTTGATTATCTGATTCTTGCTACATATTAGTGGAAGATTGTTGGACAAGCTTTTTACACATTTGCATAATATATGCTTTTCTAACTTTACTGAAAAAGGCATTTATCAGTCTATTTGCACTTCTATAGAAGTTGGGATAAATGTCTTGTTATCTACTGTTTAAATAACTACGGGTACAATAAAGAGTTCATATGTATGAAAGCATAAAGAACACCATGTAATTAATAAACTGTGCTCATCAAAATCTCAAAGTATTCCTTGATTCAGTAAAAGTTAAGAAACTGTTAAACCTTAATAGAGATGAATAGTCAGTCTATCCTATTATGGAAGCCTATCATTAAAACTTTCAAGACTTAGGTACATTTTACAATTTGAGAATTTACTATAAACATCATTCCTTGAAACAAAAAAATAAATGTTACACAGATCCTAATATAATAAAAAACAATATGAGCAAAGAAACACTGTGCTTCCCTATAATTGATGAGGAATAAGCAGCATAAATAAGGGATAGCTGGAGATTCATGTTTGAAATGCAGCTTAAAATGGTCAATGCCGTCGAAACAAATGCACATGATCGCATGACATAACGTTGAACAGTTAAAAGCAGTTTGATGTCTTGATATTAGTTCATGCACAGTTCTCTCAAATTCAACTGATAATTTGACATAGAGTCTAGCATAATTTCAAGATAAAGACTATAATGGAATGATGACAAAGAATGACAGAATGGTCTTACGATGTAGAAGAAACTGACTACAGTGGTATGACAATAAGCAGGAAGAGCACTATTTGAAGGACACACATTCTCATTACCCATGGTTTTTGGAGCTTCAGTTCTGAGAGTACCAGGTTCAAGATCTGTAACAGGAACTAATTAAAAGCAATGAAATAAACACTTGTGAAAAGCCAGTAAATTATATCTTTCCAGTATAATACTGCTTCAATCAGTATATAGCAATTTTAAGAAATTTTCTGAAATTTGATACTTGTTATTTGAAGACTTGGCCATCTTATAGCCAGATAAACAATTTTTTAAGAGGCACTTAGTCACAGCCTACACAATTTGGCACACATCTCAGTAAAGCCCACATAATATTCTCCTAGGTGTCTGAGTACTTAATTCTAACTAGAAGACTTCCTTAGAAGCTTATTCAGGCATTTTGCCAAATATATACTTATCTAACTGTCCTAGTAACTGTTGGCATGTTTGTGGAAGCTTTAATAGTGTGTCTAAATGAGCAAGAATATAGTCAACAGCCTGTTTGAGAGAAGACACAGCAAAGAATAAAGCAAAGTGAATCTTAGGGAGATTTCATTTGCAGTAAAGGCACTCAACAAATCAGGATAAGGGACAAACACGCAGAGTAGCTCTCTACTCCCATCATAAAAATGCGGGACCCTAGATAGATGATGCTTCTTGGGTCAGATGCAGCCTTTCGAGTCATATCTTCAAGGACTTTCTTCAGCTGCTCTTATAAACCCTTCCAAATGCAGCTGTCATCACTACTTAGAAGCAGAATCCTGTGTGTTTCTGGAAGCCTGTGCCCTCTGACTTGCCTCTACCCCTCCTGTCTTTCTGACTCTCTTCATTTCTAAGATTTTAAGACCCAACTTCTTTCCAATTATTTATTCTTCATAACATTTTCTTTTTCTAAGCTTATAGATGTGTACAGCACCCCTCAAAACAAGTTCAATTTGCCCAGGTACACTCTCTTGCTTCAATCTTTGGGACAGGTTTTGACCTTGACTATACTACAGAGTAAGATGTGAAAAACAAGCTTCCTCCTCCTGTGGTAGCCTCACAGTTGTTGATGTGGCTGTGGGAAGACAGAAGGCACTTAAATATTTTTCTAGAAATAAAAATGCAAGTTCTATTTAAGGCATTTTGTCTTTATGAGGACAATTGAATGAAATAAAAAGTAGTAAATAAGAGGCCGGGTGTGGTGGTTTACGCCTGTAATCCCAGCACTTTGGGAGGCCGAGGCAAGCAGAACATGTGGTCAGGAGTTTGAGGACAGTCTGACCAACATGGTGAAACCTGTCTCTACTAAAAATACAAAAATTAGCCGGGCGTGGTGGTGCACGCCTGTAATCCCAGCTACTCAGGAGGCTGAGGCAGGAGAATCACTTGAACTGGGAGGCGGAGATTGCAGTGAGCTGAGATTGTGCCATTGCACTCCAGCCTGGGCAACAGAGTAAGACTCTGCCTCAAAAAAAAAAAAAAAAAAAAAAAGTAAATAAGATACATAGTAAGAGACAAACCTGTATGCAGAAAGTGCAAGGAATTCACCTGCCACACAGATCTATCCCAATTGTGTTCTCCTTTGCTAACTCAACATGGGGAGCAGCAGCAGATCATTTTCTGCCTTCACCCACATGGTGCTCACACGGGCCATCACTCCCATCGTTGGCATCCATTATAAATTCCCGAAAACTGCTAGGATGAGCTACTTTAACCAGAAACCCGAATTTACCCGGTTTGGTCTGAGGAACCTCAGGACTTGGTGTGGTTTTAGTTTTGGGACGTGGACGACGAGTTCGTTGTGATGTTTTAGGAGCTGAAGAAAGAAAACCTTCAGTTACTACAGAGTCCGTAGTTCAGAAGCTATGAGTAGCATGACACATGGTTTGAGATCTCTTAAAACTTACTAGATTTTCTCATATTTCAGGAAATATGTCTTTTTAACTTTTTAATTAGAAACATTTACTATTATCATAATAGTATGTCTCCTTTTACAATTGAAGAAAGTGTTTTGGGAGAAAGTGTCATATTCTAAAATGAAATTGCTAATTTAAGAAGTGAACAATAGTCAATAGGACTCATCAAATAAAAAGGTTAAGAGTCACTGCTAAAATATCACAGTGCTGGTAGTCAGTTGTAAGTTCTTTCACAATTACTAAAACAAGACCACATAATTAACAAAAATGTCAATCAGAGAATATCACATAGATAGCAAAAATAAGTGAGTAAGTAGAACTTTAGATTCATGAAGAAACTCTTTGGTACTACAATAATGTTAGAATCAAGAAAACTGCATTTTAAAGTCACCTTTAACAAAAAAGTTGGTTAAAAAAACACACTGGATGACAAAATAATTTCAGATGGTTACATACCCAAAAGATAGCCTGAGTTAGGTTCATGCATGGCTCTTTTAAAAACAAAGGGTGATTTAAGAGTCAGTATTTTCAATACCTTTAGGATGAAGAATATGATGGAATGACAACAGAGAATGACGATGTAGTCTTAAAAAGCGTAAGAATCTGCGGCTATGATGATGGAATGGGTTTGACGATGAGAAGGAAGGACACTTAATGAGGACTGCAACGTGCTATTACCTTGTGTTGTCACCCAAGTCTCAGTTCTGAGTGTAACAGGTTTGAGCTCTGCAGTAGGAACTGACCAAAAGCATTAAAATTAACCAAATGATTATTTTAAATGAATGTAAACTCAAAACTTTTCTTCAAAAATGAGTCTTACTAGTATAATACAGCCTATGGAATTATATGGCAACCTTTAAAACTAAAAAAGTAGGCAGTTGATTTCCAGAAATTTGATACCTAAGACAGGTACCTAAGTCAGGTACCTATTTCCTTATTCCTCATTCTGGTTATCTAATTAATAATACAAAATGGACTATGTAGGTATTGCTAGGAATTCATCTTTGGAAAGAGACAGAGGTCTTAGCATGATGAATTGAGTAGGATATACCTCCATTCTGAGCAAAGAGAGAACATGCCCTCATGTGGAAAGAACAGCTTGCTGATGTCTACCAGATCAAATCCCAACTGCTTCATCAGGGACCTAGGCATCTCCGCCATGGGTATCCATGGTCCTAGTGAGATTCAGAAGGGATTTGCCTGTCATCTTGAAGACTTTTTTTTTTTTTTTTTGAGATGGAGTTTTGCTCTGTTACCCAGGCTGGAGTGCAGTGACGTGATCTCAGCTCACTGCAACCTGCACCTCCTGGGGTTCAAGCAATTCTCCGCCTCAGCCTCCTGAGTAGCTAGGATTACAGGCACCCACCACCATGCCCAGCTAATTGTTGTATTTTTAGTAGAGACAGGGTTTCACCATCTTGGCCAGGCTGGTCTTGGACTCCTGACCTCATGATCCACCCACCTCAGCCTCCCAAAGTGCTAGGATTACAGGTGTGAGCCACTGTGCCCAGGAAAGTAAGACATCTTTTTATCAATTGTCCAGTTAGACTGTCTCCTCAGGTTGGTCTCTACTTGTGTCTCTTCCTTCTGATTTTATTCTTCCCACCCTTCTACTCATCCCTGTGTCTTGGTGATTTCAAGGCTCCATTTCTTCTTAATCTATATTTCCCTTCTCCAAATATTTACACACTAAGCATATCTTGTTGATAGCACTCCAAAACCAGTCTCATATTTGCACAGATACTGCCCCATACCATCTTTTATTTTATTTACAAAGGAAAGGCTTCTGTTCTCAACTGTCTCACAGGTTTGAGGATCAAAATGCATCTCTGACATCTGATGTATACCCCAAATGTGCTAATATGATTGGGAGGATATCTAAGGCACTTAATGTTTGTTGACTTGAGCTGAATATGTCTAATTTTTCTAAAGAAGTTTTATTTTTAAGAGATAAATGGAAGTTAATAAAATGCACAGTGCCAGAGAAGACTGCACAAAGGAAGCATGAGGCATTCAGTTGCTTCACAGATCTCCTAACAGTGTTTCTCTTACAGTTTCACAGTGGGATCTGCCGCTGACCATGCGTTGTAGCTTCCCTCTCACAGGGGCCTATTGGTTACTCCCAACCACTGGGATTACTCTTAAGACCATGCTGGCTTAGGCTGCAGGGACTCTTTAAACCAGGAACACATGGTTTACCTGGTTTGGATTCAGGTACTTCAGGATGTGGTGTGGTTTTTGTTCTGAGACGTGGACGACGTGTCCGTTGTGACGTTTTGGAAGCTGAAGGAAGAAGTTCTTGGGTTACTACATAACTACACTATCTATGATTCTAGAAGCTGTGCAGGATAAAAAACATTACTTTCTACTGCTTGATAGGTGTTTGCCTTTTAGTTTGAGATTTTTGTCACATACATTCCTCCTTATAGATCTTTTATCATAGAAAGTTCCTTAAGACAAAAATCACTTTTTAATTTGAGAAATAAAGATTAGAAATTTTAATGAAAATCTCATAGGGTAGCTTTACTGGGTACCAAAAAGGTTAAGTACTATTGCCAAATTTTAACAGATAATGAAGGACAGTTCCACTAAATCTGAGATTTACAACTTAGTCTTTTAATTTTTGGCACATATTCTATAGAGCTATTAAAATCTGAATATATTGTGACCTTACTAGAGACAAAACAATAAATTTCTATGCAAATAGAAAAAAGGGTAGAAATTTAGGTGCAAAATGGGTCCTCTTTGCTTTATAAGAGTTAATAGCTTTATCTGTCCAGGTAGGAGTTAGAAACCCACTAACATGTTTGAAACACAGCTTTATCACAAACACTGTTTAAACAAAACACAGAATAACATGACAATTCAAGCAGGCCATATGGCAAATAAATGTCTTCCTGTAGATTCATGCATAACTGCTTCTCTTAAAAGCAACAGTTAAGAGTCTTCATAATTTTAAGAAGAGTTGAATGGCCATCAAGAATGACACTGTTGTCACATGAAACAAATTGAAACTCTAGGTTTGACAATAAGCAAAAGCAGCTTGTCGAAAACACTGTGTATCAACATTACCTAATGTTGTTGAGGCCTCAGGTCTAAGAGTGACAGGTTCTAGGACTGTAGCAGGAACTGACCAAAACAACATGTAAATCAAAGAGATTTTTAAACATATGAGAAGTCAGAATACTCACATGCAAACAAATTTTACTAGTATGTCAATTTTTCCAGAGAAACAAAGAAAAAAATTAACTTCTTAACTGAGGGGAAGAATGCGTGTTTGTTCATTGATGATTTGGCCAAACTATAGGCACGGGGAGTCCCAGGCTTAGCTTTTGAACTATGTTGAGAAGCTTAAAGAAGTCAACATGAAATTCTATTAGGTTTTTAACTAATGAATTGATATGAAAACTGCACTGGAAAACATTTTAATGCATTTATCTCACATATACTTAGAAATTATCTTAAAAGATACAATTACTCTGTACTTCTGAACATGAGCACTTATTACGTATAAGTAAACATGGATAAAAGAGACAGTTCATATGTTTGAAACCGATATAAAAAATTAATCATTGAAGTGGACTATGTTCATCTTGCCAGGAACTCATCTATAGACAGAGTTTGAGATCTCTGTCCAAGCCATGACACTTACTAAGAGTACAGGGTGGTCACTCAACCTGCAATAACTGTAGAGCATCTGTCTGCTGTCAGCCCAGAATAAAGGGAAATCAAAGGCTTTTGATGTCTCTGTATCAAATCTAAAGCTTCTGAATCAGGCCCTCAAAATCCTTCTTCATCTGGCTTGATGTACCCTTCCAAATGCACCATCATCAACAGTCACATATGACCATCTCGAAGGAATCCATCTAGACTGGACTGCCTTTCTAGCTGACCCAACACATGTGGTCCTTCTGCTCTAGTTCATTCTTCCCTCCATGCATCCAAATCCTCAGTGGGCCCAAGGTCCAAGTCCAGCCCACCTCGATCTTTTCTTTTGAGCTAAAACATAAAGATCATTACTTTATGTTTGTGTCAGGCAAGCTTAGCTTCAACTCCACTCCTTCTGCAATAAAATAACTCTCCTACAGCTGACATATCACCCATGGTTGCCAATGTGGGAATGGGAATATGCAAGGCACTTACAATTACATTTACTTGAACTGAATATGTTAGCTCTGCTAAAGAAGTTCTACTTTTAAGATGTGAATGGAATTTGACAGTAAGAAATATACTAACCATGTAGTTTCAAAGAAAAGTCTCACATAGAAATAATAAGATATGCTGGCACCAGTTGGGTCTCAGCCACACATTATTCTCCTTGAAAGCTGAGCAGAGGCGATGGTACTGATGATGCCTCATGCCCTTGTGCTTAGGGAGAATGAGACCTGTTGCTGCTCAGCATTGGCACTGCTTCAGTCCCCACTGCCACAGGCTGCCAGGGATCACCCTTAAACCAAGGAATCACAGATTTACCGGGTTTGGTCTCAGGTGCCTGAGGGCTCGGTGTAGTTTTAGGTCTGGGACGTGGAGGGCGGGTTCTTTTTGATGTTTTGGTAGCTGAAGGAAGAAAAAGCCTTGTGTTACTCTAGGTCTTAAGATTCTGGATACTGAGGAAAGGTTTTTCCAAAACTTGTCAGATCTCCTAAAGTTCCAGGAACTTTAGTTGTTTCCAGTTTTACTTTTTCATTCCTTTTATAACGATGTATCATTTTATCATTGATGGTACTTTTCAGGCAAATTCATGTATACAGTCAAGTTGCTCACCCAAGGAGCGAAGATTAGCACTTGTATTGAGAAACTTACAGAACTTCCTCACTGGGAAAAAAAATGATTGGGGCAAAGTATTCAATGAGAAAGGATAGGAAGTTAGGGTCACATTAAGGAATAGGTTTATAATTTAAGATTTCAGACTTCAGTAATTCCCTAATTGTCAAACTAGTAATAAAACATATCATTACTTAAAGCACCAATAAGGAAAGAAACATACTGGGCATTTTTTTTTTTAATCTAGAAACTCAGATGTGCAAAGGAGAGTAAGAGTAGGCATTATTGCCAATCAGCTTAGATAAGAAATAGATCCCAATTTGTTTTAAACTCAATGTTAATATAGAACTCTGTTAAATGAAGCATGAGATGATATGATAATTTCAAATGTGCTACATGGCAGGTAAATATTTTGAGTTAAGCTCATGCCTGGCTCTCATAAAAACAACATGAAACTTGTTTTTAGGAGGCTTCAGTATTCTTCAGATGATAGAAATAGTTGAATGGTCACAGGCAGTGATGTTTGCTGTTTCATCGAGGAAGACATGCTATGTTATAGGGATGAAGACTGAATGGACTGTACAACAAGCAGCAAAAGCACTTGGCAAACAGCCAGGTAATGGCAGGGTTGTTACCTAAGATTGTTGCAGGGGTCTCAGTTCTAAAAGTAACAGGTTCGAGGTCTGTAACAGGAACTGAAGTAATAAAATAAACAAAAGAGATTGTAAAAAATGTGTGGGAGCTATAGTATTCACATCAAAATGTATCTTGCTTGTGTAACACTGCCTCTGGGATAATTAAACATTTCTGGGAAGGGCATTAGGACTGAATTATATTTCCACCCCCCAACCCCAACACACCAAATTCATAATGTTGAAGCCCTAATCCTCATAGTGAGGCCTTCAAAGGGATGATTCAGGTTAAATGAGGTCATAAGGGCGGGACTCTACTTCAACACGACTGATGGACGCATACGAAAAAGAGACATGAGCTGCACACACAGAGAAAAGGCTGTGTGGGGATACAGTGAGAAGGCGGCCATCTGCAAGACAAGGAGAGAGGCCTCAAGAGAAACCACGCTTGTAGATACATTGATCTTGGACTTACAACCTCCAGAGTTGTGAGAAATAGACTTCTGTTATTTAAGCCCCCTAATCTCTACTGCTTTGTAATGGCAGCCCTTTTTCAAATGGAAATTGTTTTTTTTTGTCTAGACTTGGCCAAACTATACCAAGTACACCATCTCATGAGATGGTCATCATCTTCGGTCTCTCTTTAGCACTACATGAGGCAAAGAATTCCTCTAGTTATGGTGTTTATCTGAATATAATATGGAAGACTTTAGGAGGTTTTAAGGCATTTATTTAAATAAGTTTCTAATAATTCTCAAGAAGCTCGTGAAAAACTAATTTGCACTTTAGTGGATGCTGAAGAGAACATGTACTATATGTTTATCAAATTATGGTTGCAGAAAAATTGATGAAATATCCAAATGGTCATCACACAAATGACTAAAAATGACTGATGATCTTGCTGGGAACTCCACTTTGGAAAGAACTTTTCACTTCTGTCCAAACAATAGCACTGCAGTGGCTGGGTAAGGGGTGGCCACTCAGTCTGTGGCATCCAGTAAATCCCTGTCCACACTTAGCAGAGGGAAAACATGATCTAGTGTGGAAGAAAGATTTTTGATGCTCATGAGAACAATGTCAGGCTCAATGAGTGAGACATTCAAGCCCTCCTTCCACTTTCCACGGCGTCATCCAAATGCAGAATTACCAACAAAAATGTTTTGGCTGACCCTAGAAGCAGGATCTCTGCCTCTTCTGGTTGCCTCTATTTATATCCAATTTTTTCATCTTTGTTCATTCTCACCTTCCTATTTGTGCAAATTGTGATGTGACTTCAAGGCCCAAATTCTTTCCTGCCTCTGTTGACACCCAAATTCATTTTTTACTTTAAGACCCTATAATAACTCTAACACTTAACATTTATATTCCCAAGAAAAATCTTTAATTTGCAAAAACACCCTGGCTTATTCTCATTCTCTAAGCTTTTCATGTGGGAAGTTTTTGTATTTAACTAGCCTGCAGACTGCGAAGTAAAACATGTCTCCTAGTACAAAAACGGAAGATCCTGCAGGTCTCTTCTAAACTGACTCCTTGTCAACCATCGGGGGTAACAACCCTCTGGACTCCCTCACTAAGGGGTATGTGAACCTATTATTTCTATCAGGGACAGGCTCCTAAGCTCCATAAACCAAAGACCCTATATTTATCTGGTATAGTCTCAAGAGTAGCCATACACAGAGTGGTATTAAGTTTGTGCTGTGAGTGATATGTTCAATGGGAGGTTTTTGGAGATAGAAAAAGATAAACTTTAGTTATTTTAAATCTTATGCTTCTGCATATTGTAGGCTTAAAAAAATCTTTAGCTTTTCCAAAGCTTGGTAGATTTTCCTGAGCTTCAGAAAATATATTTTTCTAATGCAAAAATTTTGCTCCTACCATACTTTATCTTCTGTTATTTAAGATACTTCAATAACAAATTTGACAGATTAAATAAAGCTATTAATTCAGACACTTAGGATTAATATGCTTATCACATTCTAGAGTGCCCTGCCTGGATTAAAAAGGTTATAAATCATCCAGATTATGATGGAGACTAGGGGGAATTCAATTTATACTAAGGATGGGGTTTATTATTTAAATCTACTAGCCTTGATCACGTTATCTGTTAGATAATTCACTAAAAATATTACTCATACATTAACAAAATAACAAAAATAACAGGCAGATTAAAAAGGTAGATGTTTGGGAATGGTTGTAAATGGGATAAAAAAGCAAAAATATAAACCCCAAAAAAGGAAAAAAAGGAAAAAAAAATAAAGAGGGAGGTGTATAAGGGATGTATAAAGAAACTTCTGTGTTACAGCCTGGTTAGCATAGATCAGGTCAGAACCTCACGAGAATATATGAAATCTCCCTTAATAGAGAACTCCGGTTAAGCCAAAACCAAAATGATACGATAAACATTTCAAGTTATAGAGCAGGAAAGATCCCAAACTAGATTCAGACATAGCTCTCTTATGAGCAAGAGGCAACTTGTTTCATGCATGTTCAACCGTTACAAAATCAAAAATGTAATTGAATGGCAATATAAAGTGGAATAAGCTGGACAGTGAGCAGAACAAGCACTTGCTGAAGATCAGAAAGCAGCATTACCGAATGTTGTCCCTGGAGCCTCTTTTATAGGAGAAACTGGTTCAAAGATTGTAGCAGGAACTGGCCAATAAAAAAAAAACAAAACAATAAAAACTCAGAACATTCAAAAAAATTTTTACCAGGTCATGATGTATCTGTCCAGAGCACAAAGCAAACACAATCAGCCTCCTGAGCCCAGAGAAAGTGGCACCTGTGTCCTTGAGTACCAATTCATCTCTTAGGAGGAATGCTCATTTACTTTGTAGTCAGATAATTCAGATAATGGTCCATGTGAAGTGTCCCAGGAGTTTTTCTCATTCTTTAGTGATCTGAACCTAACTAATAGAGCACAGTAGACCATACGCATTTTGCTGAAAACTCATCTTTGGAACAAGACCACGAGCTTTGTCCAGCGTGAGTACTTAAGAAGACAAGAAGAGGGCCAGCCCCTCAGTCTGTGGTATACAGCTGGGCAACACCCAGAGAAAGCCCGACTGCACAGGGATGCAGATGATTCCTACATAAAATCCAAACTCCTCAGGCCAGCGTTCAAGACCCCTTCTCACTTAGCTGCAGACGCCTCAATGAAATGTTCTCATCAACACCTAGAAGCCTGACAGCCTCTGGCAGTCAGAGAAACTGCCTCCTCAGGCTTGTTTCCATACATTCCCTGCCTTTCTGAATTTCTCCATTACTCTTCCCCCAGAATGATTTTCCCCTGAGAATGATTTTTCTGTTTTTAAGTGGTTGTAAAAAAGAGGAAGAAAATACTACAGGGACTATACGGCCCAGAAAGCCTAGGAAATTTACTATCTGGCTCTGTCTAGAAAATGTTTGCCAACTCCTGCCTTAGATCCTTATTTGTGACTTACATGACTAGTTACCAAGAAATAATCTCCCACCTGCATGAACATATGCTCCTTCTCTAGCTGTTTCACTTTATCATACATTCAACGTTGAAGGGATGAAGAGAATTGAATGAGAAGTGAATTAAATAGACGTTGAGAGAGAAGTGTAAGGAATTTGGCTACCACATCATCTCCCCAGCCCTGTTCCTCATTGCCTGGTCTGATGTGGAACTAGCTGCTGACCCTGCCTGGCTACTTCATTCTCTTTGCGTCCCACTGGGGTGGGCTGCTAGGATTCCTCAAGCATGACCTACAAATTTACCCAGTTCAGTCTGAAGCTCTTCGGGACTCGGTGTGGTTTTAGGTTTGGGATGTGGACGACGAGTTCGTTGAGGCACTTTGGGAGCTAAAGGAAGAAAACTTCAGGTTAATACAATGTGTTTGGTTCCAGAAGCTGTGGATAAGATTATATTTGTTATAATTTCTTGACTTCCAAGAAATGTTTCTTCTGGGTTTGAAATATTTGCCCCTATTTCAATAAGCCGTCTCTTTTTATCATGTAGCTTTTTCTGAAGAACAAAAACCACATAGAAATATAAGTTTACTGATGATATTTCAAGGAGCTTCTCACAGGGATTCCTGAATGAAAAACAAGTTCTAAAACCTTGCTGAGTTATGGCAGTGATGAAGGCAGATATAGGGTGATTTTATATTTGTGATGGTGCTTATAATTTAAATTTATCAGCCTTGGGCATATTTTACTCTTTACTTGGGAAAATTTTACTCTTTACTGAAACAAGAACACATCCTTACCCCGAATGCCAAAAAAAAAAAAAAAAAAAAAAAATCATTATCATGCAGACAGTAAAAATGTAGAAATTTAGATCTGCAAGAGCACTATGTCACACCGTAATAGCTATGCCGATTTACTTAGCCTAGATCAGGGACAGACACCTTCACCCCCAGCCTCCAGTGATTATATTTGAAACTCAGTAACAAAGAATGTGGTTAAAATGTTATGTGGGAGCAAGATGTGGGGAATTCAAAGTCATCACATTGCAGATATATAAACCGACCATAAGTTCATGCTTGGCTATCTTACCAACAAGAAATTGTTTTAATACTCTTACATATATTAAGAAGTAATTGAATGATAGAGGATGACACAGAAGCCTTGTGAAGTGAGAGAAGCTGTGGTTATGATGGTGATGAATAGGTTGGAAATGAGCAGGAGAGGCAGATGTTGATGGACATAACGTGCCATTACCTACTGTTGTCCCTGGAGCCTCAGTTCTAAGAACTGGTTCGAGGATTGTGGCAGGAACTGATCAAAAGTAATAAAAGAAACCAAAGAGATTTTGTGAATGCATGAAATGTCAGAACATTCATCTTACCACTAAACATCAGATTTCTAAGGCTGCAAAATTAATTCTTAATATCGTAACTCAAAAGAAAGTGGATGCATTTTTTTTTCCTTTGAATATTTCTCCAAACTGTAATCAGGTACTCATTTGACTCAGAAGATAGTCAGCAATAGCCTTTGGATTTTGCTGAGCATCTCACTGAGGTCAACAGTAAGATCTTGTTGTTGGTTAACCATCTGATTCTAATGAACACTAGAAAATCTGGTTAGCCATTTTCTTAGAAAACGATATGATAAAGACTAGCACTTTCGTGGAAGCCAAAAAACCAAAGAGCACTCATTATAAGCAGTAATCAATAATGACAGATAGAACATTTACATTTGAAAGCAAACACAGTGTAGCAGAGAGTCCCTATGGTGATCCCCAGTGGTTTCTATCTCTGGTGTTAACATCTTTGTCATCTCTTCCCCTTGAGTATGTGCTGGATCCCTGACAACTTTTTAACCAATAAACTAAGGCAAAGGTGATGGGTGTCACTCTGTTGAATAGGTGCATGTGCTGGGAGTGTGTCTGCCATGCTAGCACAAGGGAGAGACAGGGAGGGAGAGACAGACAGGGAGGGAGAAAGGGAGAGGATGGATTGTATAAAGGTGTTAACCCCAGGAGCAGGGAATCATTGGGAGGTTGCCCTAGAGTTTGTGCACCACACATACTAACAGCCAAAAGGAAGCTGAGACTATACTCATTAAGAGACTAAGTCTGTAGTAAACACAGCTGTACTTAAGTAGCTGAAGAACCAACTCTCAGTTTTTGGTATCATTGGGCTGGGTATCTTCAGTTCTAAGAACAGAAAAAGCATGATCCTGTGCAGAAGTAGGAATCATTGAAGCCCCCTAGATCAAATTTAAGCCCTTGAGTAGACATCCCAGCCCCCTTTAATTCATCACTGAACAGGAGGGTATCAACGAGTTATCCCCTGTCTGGTGAGCCAGCTTCAACACATTCCCTGCTTAACAGCCTCTGTTCCCTCATCCCTCTACTCATCCAGTTTCTATGCTGGTTTCTAATTATCCTGGACATTTTCCTCCTCTAAATATTTGCCATGCTTCTAGGAGGTGGCATTTATACCATACAAGAAATTATATTTGCATAAACAAGCTGCCTCATATTCGTTTCTAACTGGTTATGCATGAAGAACTTTTGTTTACAACTACAGTGTAAACTGGGAAAGAAAACATTCTTCCCACTTCTGATGTATGGACTAATATGGCTTTGGGGAATTAAAAGGGACTTAATAAAAGTAGTTGATTTAAATGATTGTGCACTGGCTCAATACTGAGCAGCTTTATCTTGAAGACAGGAATGAAATAAAAGAGCAAGAAGAGTAAATAATCAACAGAGAAGATCCCTACAAAGGAAGCAAGACGTGCTAAGCTATTCATGTTCTCCTCACTAACCAGTAGCTTTTACTCTGAAGAGATATATAGGGCATGACACAATAGATTATGTGTACACAGAACTTACAGTCCCAATCGTGGTAGACTGCTTGGATTCTATAAAACAGAAACTACATATTTACCCAGTTTAGTCTGAGGTACTTCTGGATGGGGCGTGGTTTTAGGTTTGGGATGTGGACGACGGGTTCTTTTTGTTGTTGTTGGAGCTGAAGGAAGAAAATTTAGGATTAATATGGTGCTGATGGCTGCATTCACTGTGAATAGGATGACATAACTCTACGTTTTAAAATACTTGTTAGAGTTTGAGTTGAGAGAACTTTGTCACTTTGGTTTGAAATTTTCTCCCTCAGATTGTTAATAGGTTTTCTTTGATAATTGAAAGTTCTTCAGAGATAAGAATTATACATATAATTATGTTTAAGAAAGAAACATTAGAAACTATCATTATTTTCTCGAAAGCGTCCCTAATCCAAATCACTGCTTAACTCTGAATGGTGTGAGAAAGGTTCTAACCAACCCTACACTATTCACTTATAATTTAAGATAACTGGGGCAAATTTTCCACTTGGCAATTTACTAGACTAAGTATATAAAATTCACAGGAACATCAATAAAGCAAAAAAAAATTATATAGAACTTGAAAAACAGAAAGGTGCATAAAGAAACTGCATAATATCATCATTTGATACTGTGTTGCTGCTCTAAATAAGGAATATATGGGGAATTGTAGTTGGATCTTGGCTCTAAGAGTATAGTTCAGAGACTCAGACGTGACACAATTTCAAACTGTGCTATGGAGCAGATAGCTGTCTTGAATTAAGTCCTTGCATATTTCTGTTAACAAGAAAGCTTTCCATATTTTAAGATGAATACTGTAATGAGATGACAACAAAAGATGGTACCATTGCCTATACAGCACCATAGCGAAATCTGACAATGAGTAAGAAAAAGCACTTGCTGAAGGACATAGAGAGTCATTACCTGAAGATGTCCCAGGAGTAATAGGTCCAAAGTCTGTAGCAAGAAATGATCAAAAGCAATTTTAAACAGAAACAAATGTTAAACACACGAGAAAAGCCACCATTCTCTTGAAAAGTGAACTTTACCATTATAGCATTGGTTCTATAGCCACAAAGCAAACATTTTGAAGTTCTCAAGTGAGGGTACGTATTTATTTGCTTTTATGAAACAGATAGAACCTCAGCATCTGTAACATGGTTAGCTACCAGTTTTTCTTATTTTTATATTATCTGATAATACAGTAGAAAACCCTGCTTAGAAAAATCTTACAATATCTAATAATGTTATGTTTAAAAATTAGGAAAAACTAATGTGAAAGTATAGTTACACTATAAACTGGAAAACAAAGCCCTAGTTCGTGATGATGCAATTACTGATATGTTTAAGCAGATACAGTGATGAGTGATTAAAATAGATAATGCTCTTCTTTGTTGAGCGTGCACCTTAGAAAAAGACCAAGACTTCTATTCAAACAAAGGCATACACAGAGCCAGATATAGAGGGTCATTCAGTCCATCAAACTTAGTGCATCTCTCTGTTATCAGCACAGAAAAGGCCTGACCCCTAGGTTAGGAGAGCATGCTGGAGCCAATTGGCTCAAACCCAATCATCGAAGTCAGGCATTCGAAGTGCTCTTTGTAGACCCGTCAAAAGCAGCATTACTGTCCAACTAAAAGAACTTTGCCTTTCTTACAATCAGGTTGCACTTACAGTTCCTATCCTTCCAATGGCACCCTCATACGACACCTTCCTGCCTCTGTTTATATGATTCCTACCCATCCACCAATAAATCTATAGGGTCTACAAATTTCAAGGTCCACAAGATGAGCTCTGGCTCTGCTGCCCGGGCTAGAGTGCAAGGGTGCAATTATAGCAACTGCAGTCTCCACTTCCTGGGCTCAAGAGATCCTCCCACCTCAGTCACCCAAGTAGTTAGGACTACAGGTGCACGTACCTGGCTAATTTTTCTTAAATTTTTTGTAGAAATGGAGTTCTCCCTAAAGGTTCACATTACACTTATCAGCCCACAGATGTTTTGCTTTTCTAAGAATTAACGATGTGCTTAACAGTTGGTAAAATTTAATAAATATTTGCTTTTCCTCACACTCCTGTATATCTATTATGAAGAGTCTCACACAAGAGCAGCTTCTTTTAACTCAGGTAAGTCATTTGTTTTTTTCTAAAATATTCCTCACAGATGCAAATGTTCAAAATGTGTGACAGGTTGAACTAAATATGCTAACTAGACACCTAATCAGGTCAGTTTTTGCTGAGCTGAGGAATCAAAGAGAAAAATGTAATGGAATGTCAGAGAAGCAAATAAAATATGCAGGCCATCATTCTCTTGAAAAGTGAACTTTACCATGATAGCATTGGTTGCAAATAAAATACGCAGGCACCAAGAAGGTCCTCACACAATTAGTGAGAAGTCACAGGTATCGCCAGAGCACTGTGGTAGCAGCTGCTTTCCATCACTTGCGCCTTCACCCCAAGGGTCAAGTGGGTTATAAGGTGGCATGTGAAACTGCCACCCCCATGCCACATCCAATGGGATGCCACAGGGACAAGGAACCACATATTATTTACCTAGTTTGGTCTGCGGTGTCTCTGGGCGTGGCGTGGTTTTATGTTTGGGACGTGGACGACGTGTTCTTGTTCGTTGCGATGTTTTTGGAGCTAAAGAAAGGAAACTGGTTATTGTAGCCTTATGACTCCAGAAACCAAACAAAGGATTACACATGGTTCTAGGTTTTCTAAAGTTTTCCTAAGTCTTGAGAAATTTGTCTCTTTGGTTTAGCATTTTCTTCTGATCATCTATATGCAAAAATATGTATTTTTGGTCTACTGACAGGTCTTTTGAGACAGATGGAATATATGTAATTTAAAAAAATAAACTGCAACTTTATTATTAGTTGCTGGTATAGGATTTTCGAAGAGGGCCCAGAGCCAAGGGAAGTCAGACATAGGCACGTAGACATCACATCAGAGAGGGACCCAGGCCCACCTGCTTTTGGGAGAGTGTACTAAGAAATTACCTGGCTCAGACACACATTCCATTAAAAGTTATTAGTATAAGCACATTTCGTTTTCTAAAATAGTTGGTAGATAATAAAAATTTTCTGTATATCTTAAAACAACAGAAAGTAAGATGCCCACAGAATTGTAATGATATTTATCAGGCAGCCATTCCTAATTGTATTTGAAATTCAGCTTTAACATAGAACAGTACTGGAGCAGAATCACAGGCTCTGTCAAGCATTAAAACTGGATAATATGGGAAAAATGGGACACAGACGCTGTTCACTAGTGGCGTATGGGCTTATAACCAAGTAACTTGTTTTAAGCACTTTCAATACATTCAAAATGAAGAATATAGTTCAATGACAAGAGGATGATGAGAAAATCTTATGAAAGAAAAACCCTTAGCCCAAATAGTGATGGAATAGACTAGACAATGAGCAGAAAAAACTCATACTTAAAGACAGAAGAGGTCATTACCTAATGTTGTCACTGGAGCCTCAGTTCTCACAGTTACAGGCTCAATGTCTGTGGTGGGAACTAACCAAAAGCAATACAATAAACAATGGAGATTAAGAAATATAGAAAAAGAAAATTAGTTTGAAAATGAATCTTCTTAACCCTTTAATGTTTTAAATGCATTTTCTGAACTCTGGGAAAATATTATTTGTTTTCCCCTAACTAGCCATACTATCATATCCATTTATTTCACAAAATATCCATACCCTTTGCATCCCTATAAGGGCAATGAAAAATATTTTTCTGTATTTCATTATCTGATTCCAACAACATAAAAAACCTGGACCCAAGAAAATCTTAGTTGTCCAATATACGATTTTAAAGTACTCTAAAAATTTGTTATCAAAGCTTCCATTGGTATTTAAAAAGTTTTCACCACCATTATTAATTTGCTTTGAGAGTGGTAGATGTGAGGAGAATTAGAAAAATGTTCTCAGTCTATTTACTGGAGATCTGTGAGAGTTGTGCAAAAGTCTTGTACCTTTTATTTGTGATAAATGTGATATTGCTTCTTACTCTGCCTCCTTATTCATTTATTTCAAATGGCTAATTAGGAGATAATTATTCAAGTAGAAAACAGAGATAATTAAGAAAAAGGTCTAAAAGGTAATGATACAACTTTTATGTCTGGATAAAAAGGATTTCTATAACATTCTGAAATTGATTATACATAGATATAAAATTAATCAAGAATTGTAACTCTCTGGTATTAGCATCTCCATTTATCTTCCACTAAACCCAGAAGGCTAAATGTAACTTTCAAACATCTCATCCTCAAAAAACTCTTTAGTCATTTATAGAGAGGCTGACTTTCCCTTACTGCTCAAGACATCATAGCAGAAAGTTGGTTTACGCCACCGCTGAGAGCATCTTCAGAACCAAAGGCATGTATAACAGAAGAGATGGAGGAAGCCAGGACAACAGGATGACAACAATATTTATAACTAATTGCCTTCAAACAAAACAGAGAATCCTTATTTTGTTTGGAATTTTGCATCACAAGATGAATTTAGCAACAGAAAGATCAATTTGCATATGAATAACATGGAACAGGAAGAAAGGACTTTTGCGAGAAAGAGACAGTTATGTACCATCACGAGCTCCTTATAAACACATTGAGGACAAACTCCAGCCAGCTTTTTCATTGCTCCCCTCCCACATCCATAAATTGCACCCACACAGAAGCAGAGGTTTCAAAAAATTTTCTGGTTTGAAGAATGAATATAGACAGAGTGACTGTAACTCAAGCAATCTGAATGTCTTTGAAGGTGATTGTAGAAAGAATAACAATTACGTGTTACAAGCTGAGCAGCAGATGGAAGCATGCCTAATGATGTTAAAAAGGCCCCTGCTGAAAATAGTAAACAATCTTTAAAAACGAAAAAAAATGGTGAATGACAATTGTGCATACTGTAGCTAATGAAAAAAGAGATGAGAGGGGCAAGTTCAGAGAAACATTGTCCAAGAAGGAAGAAAGCATCATTACCTATGGTCATCGAGGGAGCTTCCGTTTCAAATGCAACAGGCTCAGAGACTGCATCATAAAAAATAAACAGATATAAGTAACAAAAGCAAGGAAGTCTAAACTTTTGGGTGCTCAATGGTGTTTAATTCAGAGGACAGAGAGCCTAGTTCATTCTAAGTTAATACAAATTGCCTTCTTGATAGGTTAATTTATCATGTGAGATGCTTCTTAGCAAATTAAAATTTTATACTAATTGGAATCTTGGGAGAAACTTTCAACTTCAAAACAGTTGGATTCTGAGAACTGTAATATAAATATCTTCTTATATGGTAGGCAATTACTCAGTTAATAGTTACTGTTTAAATGTTGGCCGGGCACATTGGCTCATGCCTGTAATCCCAGCACTTTGGGAGGCCAAGGCGGGTGGATCACCTGAGGTCAGGAGTTCGAGACCAGCCTGGCTAATATGGTGAAACCCCATCTCTACTAAAAATACAAAAATTAGCCGGGTGTGGTGGCAGGCGCCTGTAGTCCCAGCTACTGAGGAGGCTTAGGCAGGAGAATCGCTTGAAGCTGGGAGGCAGAGGTTTCAGTGAGCCGGTTGTACCACTGCACTCCAACCTGTGTGACAGAGTGAGACTCCATCTCTAAATAAATAAACAGAATAAAATAAAATGTCAATAGAGTATTTTCGAGGAAGCTAATCCCTGATTAGCAAGTCTTCTTTTGAGTTGTGCCTATAAATGAAGAACAGTGTCAGCCTTCCGTGTGTATTAACACTGCTTACTAAAATCACCTTCAAAAATGTTTCAGATACAGAAAACTCAGGCTTCTGTTCATTACAAATTCAGAAAATAGGCCTAAAAAAGCTTTAAGAAAATGAAATGCCAGTCAATCAGGTATAAAATTTACTAATTTCCTACATATTGACTTGTTCATTTAGCACTTAAAACATCAGTGTGGCTACTTGGAGAAGATAATGAACAAAATTATGGTATTTGGGTTTCTATGATTTATATGATATGACAGATTGTAAACATTTTCAGCGATGTTTCCAAAGAAAATCCTGTTAAGCTAAAGCACTGGAAATTGTGTTTACCGGATTTAGTTGGTGGCATGTCTGGTTCTGCTGTGGCTTGGGGTTTAGGAAGTAATTGTTTTGGTGGTTTTGAACCTGAAGAAAATTAGAGTGCCGTAATTAGCGTCACAGCTGAGCTGTGAATGTGAAGATTAATGTTACTTACACATTGTTTTCCTATTTATAAGATCAAGGCATTGAAAGTATTACCAGGCTGAATTTGAGGTGCATCTGGTCTGGGTGTGGTTTTAGGTCTCTCAGATGGTTTTGAGGCTAAAGAAAAAGGTACTACAATTAGCAAAACGGGTCATGGCTGTGACTGTCAAAATTAAGGACAAGGATGCAGAACAAAGACATTACAAATTCAATGAATCTATAAAAATTTCTGGGGTGTGGGAAGGGTGAAAAGAGTGTCTGTTTTAACTACACGCTAGCATAATTAGTTTTTTCAGAAAGGAAAAATAATCACTAAATGCTCAAACTGTGTTTTTGAGCAAAAGTAACGAGGACTGTCATAAGACGTTTTTTCTATACAAATAATTTCAAAATAGACAAAGTATATTAGTTCCACGTCTTTGATCAAAAGGTTTTCTTCAGTATACAAACAGTAAGGTAGAAATCTGATTTCTTAGGAGGCGATCTGGAAGTAATCCATAAACATTTGAAATTACACATGAGAAATAATGTTACATGGCTGCCGATGTCTGGGATTTTCCAAAGGAAAGCCGTGATAGATTTTGAAACTATAATGAAATGATTATAATCAAACAGTTTTAGTACTAAAAACAGTAAAACCAGCCTGGGCCTTTCAATGCTGTCAACTTCCAAAGACCATCACTAGTTTTACACTGGACTCCAATCAAGAACGATCTTCGTGCCTCTAGTGATCCAAACCTACTCAAAAACATTTTTCAAAGACACAGAAAAGCCGAAGAAGCCATTTTTTCATGCAGCTTTTTAAAAAGAAGAAAGTCTTAGAAGTTGAATCAGCAAAGCAATGAAATGCTGACCATGGCACTGGAGTAACATTTTGCTATTTGTTCAGTTCAGGATGAGCACAGAGGTCCCTGTCTGAGAAAGAGTTGATGGTTTTCTCAACCCCACGAAACATATAGGGCAGACAGAAGGTCAGCAGAGAACCAGGAAGTTGTGTCCAAGACCACAGACCTTCCCTAAATGAGCACACTGGATTGTTTTAGAACTCTCCTATCTTTAGGATCTTCAGACCCAGACAGTAGAGGTGAGGAAAAGCATGGGATGAAATTGTGATGAGGTGGTGGAACTGCGGTCATGCCTGTAATGGAGAGTGGAGAAAGCAAAAGCTACAACCCGTGAAAGCAGCTGGGGTGGAGGGAGTAGAATTACCAGTTGTGGGCACCAAGGGCTCCGGTTGTATCGTGGCAGGTTCCAGAGCTACAGAAGCAAACATCAAAAACATGAAATATTTCAAGAAGTGGCATCTTGAGGAGGGAGACATTATGCCTCAAACTGGGACACTCTATCTAAATGATGCATTTTTTCTGAATGTGATTTTCCCTTTTACATTTCCCATTTTCCTTTCTCCTTCTTGCTTTCCCACACCTCATCTGCCATGAATGTATAAGATTTCAAAAGTGCCTTACTTTAATAATTCACTTAATGGGTCAGTTTTCTGCTGTGTGTACCTAATAAGCATGACTGCGAATATAAACATATTATATGAAATATTACATATATAAAATGAATATAGAAAGTGAGTACAGATGCTCAGTCATAAAAGTCAATTCCACTGGTTCACTAAAGCCCAGCTGCTCAAGTAGCTGATATCAAACCAGAAGCTGCCATATTTCACTTTCTATGTTAATTGGAACCCGAATATCACATTTACCCGGTTTGGACTTGGGCACTTCTGGACTAGGTGTGGTTTTAGGGCGGGGTCGGGGGCGGGGGCGACGACCTGGTCTTTTGGTCTTTCGTGGTGCTGAAGAAAGAAAATTAGCAAGTTAATACAAGAAGGGTGGATTTACAAACTGATGATAAATATTACATCTATCTTAGAAGGATATTTAAACCCTTTGATTTACTGTGGACATGTTTCCATCTGTTTTGCAAATTTCTATCATTATTTACATAGTTAAATGAGGTCTTGAATAATTTTTTGTCAAAGATTAATAATTAATGTCCAAGACATCTCTCTGTTCTTTCATTTTGAGATGGAAAATCTCAAAACTTTGTACAGCTTAGAGAAGATAGTCACTCAAAAATATTGAAGGCATACGTTCAATAGGAACATGAGAAAGGTTGCTTTTATAAAGCCATTTGGGATAAAAATTAAAATTTGGCCTAAGATGTAAATGGAGAAATTTTTCATTTAACATATCCACAAATCAACAAATCCACAAATCAACAATATATGCAGAAGGCTTTGAATTCAGTCATTATTTCAAGAAAGGCAACTTTTAAAAAATGAGAGTTTATAAACGATATCTATAGGATTTACTTTTTTTCTGAAGAACAGCGCACTCACACACACAAATGGACATTAACGTATTAATTCATTAATGTGAGTCTGTCAACTCAGATACCAGCAGTCAGGAAAAGAGGAAACGAAGGTCACCCATTCAGTAACTCTATTACCTAATGTTGTTGTTGAAGGTTTGGTTTCCAGTGTTTCAGGTCCTAAGACAATGTGAAAAAATCACCAAGAATCAAGATCAAAGGAAAAATGACATGTATTTAAAACATGGAATATGCTTAATTTTTAATTACTAGGTTGAGCAAATATAAATGGTGAAACTTTTATCCACATACGAAGTTTCTTTTCCACTTCAATAAATTCCTGTGTTTTCGACAAAGCGAACAAAAAAATGTAGCCAGTCAGTTAAGTTTGGAAAGAGAAATGGAACAAAAAGGCATGATTCTCATTTGGAATATGTGACTGTAATAAAGTAACCAGCAGTTCATGTTATGAAGGAAAATATGGGTAATTGGCTAAGATGGCACCAGAACACTTTTTTTTTTCTCTCTCTTTTGAAGAAAAGGAAGCTATAAAGATTGGGGTTGGTTTTTTATTTCTCTCTTTGAGTGGATTTCCCAGTGACACATCAGGGTATTTAGATCTGGAAAGACCGTGGCACTTTTCAAGAAAATCTGCAAAAGTTAGAGTTCCAACAGTAAGAAAAACACCTCCAAAAGAGAAAACATAAATACGTCCTATGAAATTCAGGGTCCTCCCTGGCAATAAACAGGTTAGAACAAGTTCAGGGCGTATTCCTCAAATGTAATTGAAGGAGAATAAAGAATGTATCAAATTAAAATTAGCATTGCTTTCACGGGTGTCTCAGAACCACTGCTAAGTCAAGCACAGGCTGAGAGTATATCTCCGGGCAAAAATGGCTGGAAAAAGATCTGAAGGAAAATTAAGAAATATTAGGCTGGGCACGGTGGCTCATGCCTGTAATCCCAGCACTTTGAGAGGCTGAACTGGGTAGATCATCTGAGGTCAGGAGTTCGAGACCAGCCTGGCCAACATGGCAAAACCCCCATCTCTACTAAAAATATAAAAAATTAGCCGGGTATAGTGGCTCTGGCCTGTAATCCCAGCCACTTGGGAGGCTGAGGCAGAATTGCTTGAATCTGGGAGGCAGAGGTTGCAGTAAGCTGAGATCACGCCACTGCACTCCAGCCTGGGCAACAAAACAAGAGCGAAACTTCATCTGGAGAAGAAAAAACCAAAAAACCAAAAAAACAAAAACCCCAAAGTTGAACATGGAGAGTGTTAAAGATACTTTGTTTTCAGTCATTTAAAAAAGCTTTATTACCTATTGTTGACTGTGATGGCAGTAGAGTCTGGGGTTCTGGGACTGCAATAAAAGCAAGTAACATCAAAAGCGATGCTGAAGAGCACCATCTAAGACAGAAGTCACACGTTCTTTACTATAAACAGTGTTCTCTCCTGGGTGAATGACTAAGTTCTACTGGCTTATGCCAGTGAAGTTCAACCTTCCACATCCTCTCTACAAACCACAAGAATTGAGAATTCTCATTTTTGTTGTTGATCTTTAGTTGTTACTGTCACTTCCCAATATTCTGGTTTGCCTCTGGTGCTGAGGAAATACTAACTTAGAGGGAATTCTGGGTAGCCTCTCTGAGGTTGTTCAGTGTCCTGTCACCTGCTATTTGTTTCTCGCAGGACAGCCAGGTTCATTGGAGGAAATGGAAAAGGCAACAGACTAACCACTGGTACTGTGTCTGTGCTGTTAGTTCGCAATCTCCAGCATGGCTGGACCTGACGTTCTCTCACAAAAAAGATAAGAATTAAACTTACTGTTCAAAAGCGACCACAAGTGTTCATGTGATGCCCCCTGTATTCACTAGTATCTATTGCTGGTAAACAAATTGGTTCACATATGAAACTCAACCCATTTGGACTGGTAAATCAATGAGTCCAAAAGCAGTTTCAGATTTCATAAAATGCTAAATTAAATAACAGTATCTAAATACTCTGATAAACTCTTCAATGTTTATTCAAATTAGCAATAAGTAAATTAAACTTCACGCTGAATTTAGTTTGGTTACATATTTGGGCTTAAAAATAAGATGACCCAATAG
The DNA here is from genome assembly GCF_008728515.1 of Papio anubis. Taxonomy (NCBI): domain Eukaryota; kingdom Metazoa; phylum Chordata; class Mammalia; order Primates; family Cercopithecidae; genus Papio; species Papio anubis. The sequence continues at coordinate 20,762,683 of NC_044977.1, forward strand.
GTTTCTTATTATTCTATCAACAAAAAGAATTGTTTAACAAGGAGAAATTTAAAAAGGAATTATTTTTGGAAAGGAAATAAAAAGTTAAGACTCTTTTTTTTCTTAAAGAAAGAAACTAATCAATATGGCACTCATAGATCATCTTAATAGAGCTGAAATTCTTCTTCTACTTATACATTTCTAGTATTAGACTTATCAGGAGTGATCTCTGATATTACTTGAAAAGGGAGTATGGCAGGTTTTGAGAATATGTAGTGACTAAAAAAGAACTATAACAATAGTTTCTATGTAGCAACTAACAACAATTGCTTCTATATATCAACTAGTTTTAGCAATGGAAACATATAATAATGCGGCAGCGAATTTTTATTTCTTCTAAAAGAAATGCATAATAGCATAAAGGGCTATTTAAAGGCATTATCATCCATTAACATATCTGTGATCAAAAAATTTTTGTGTTGAGGCTAAAGAGCACCAATTAGGTGCAAAAGCAGCAGGTTAAAGTTGTTTTTAAAAGCCCAGAATTCTGATTTCTCAAGAACGTGTGCAGAAATAGACTGTAACAGATGAATGGCAAAAGCAGTAGTGATGTGTCAGACTGAAGTTCATATAACAAAGTAAAAATTCTGAGTGTGTGTGTGAGTGAGTCTGTATGAAAGAGAGAAGGGAGGAGGAAGGGTGTGTGTATGTGAGAGGGAGGGAGGGATGGAAAGAGGGAGGGAGGGATGGAAAGAGGGAGGGAGAGGATGTGTGTGGGTGTGACAGAGAGAGTGAGGGAAGTGGAGAAGAAAGAGTATGTGGGAGAAGGAGAGAGAGAGAGTGTGTATGTGAAAGAGTGTGAGAAAGAGAAACGGAATTGTATGTGTGTATGTGTAAGAGTGTGTGTATAGGTCTAGATATCAGATGCTATAGGACAAGAAGAAAATAAACATCAATACATGAAATATAATAAATATCAAATAAGCATTCATACCCGAAGATAGCAAACAAAAATTTTGAAACTTCAAGATTGTAATTCATGTTTTTGATTGTACGAAGTTGCCTTCCACAAGTGTGAAGAAAATAAAATTTGCTACTCATTGCATCTTTTAGATTTCACAAAAATTAAAGAATGCTGTTTTTAAAATTATAAGGAAAAATCTGCATTTTTGAGTTCCTGAGTTTGAGACCAAATAGGGATAGAACTCCATCAATTAAGCTTCAAAGTCAATTGCACATAAAAACAGTAAAGGTCTATGTTTAGTAAAAATAAATATATCTTCTGATACGACTTTCTTCTATTTGACAATCATAAGGTATTATGGGTAAAGGTATAAAGTGTTCCAACAAAGCTGAGTGGTCTGTAAATGACTAAGCCACTCATCTCAGCACAAAACAAAGACAAATTTGAGTAACATATGTGGCTAGGAATGAGAACAATTAACAATTCTATCCACTTGGAAGACAGTTAAGTGAAACAAACACCTGTAATTGGGGGCACTCCCTTATTTTCAGTCCATTTAGAAGCTTAAAGATTAAACCATGAAGGAAACAATTCCCACTGGACGAGGTAGACAAGTTAGATATGGTAGGTGGCTATGGTTTTTGAGAAATGCACTGAATTGTACTTATAAAACAAGCCCAAATCAATGTAGATTTTTACTCGTTGATTTAACCAGCAAGCAAAGCCAAGGGAAAAGGAGCCTGTAATGGAAAGTGAAACAGAAAAATAGAAGAGTGTGTGGAGAGGGCTGGGAAAGGCCTCAAAAAGCTTTGGGTGGTTTATTTGCTCTTCCGAACCTTGGCTCGAAACAGACATCTTTAGGACAGCTATAAAGGTGGTCTGCCCTAAATAAAGATAAATATAATTTAAGAAGCTAAAACCAAAGCAATGGTTTGCGGAGATCCAGTCATCATCCTGTGTTGCTATGGACCATTCAAGGTCCACTTGCGTTGGCACAGGCCTAGGTGTGGATTCTGAAGTCATTACATTGCTGTTAGAGGAAAAGGGGTGGATTTTCTTTGATGATTAAGAAATCAAAGGAATGTAAACACATTAGCCTCCAAGTAATTCTTCCCATTTTAAAAGGAAATGTCAAATTAAGAAGTCTTTTAGCTCAAACACCTTACAATGATAAAAATGTAACCTTCCTCCCTCATTTGTATTAAAGAATTTCCTCTCAGAAATCTTTTCTTAGAAACTGCTGAAATGAATAACGTAACCTGTCATATATCAACTGTAAATAATGTTTGCAGAAATTTTTTGACGATTTCCAATTTTATGTTGTAATAACAGAAATAATTACTTTGAGAGAAATCCTTATTTAAATTTGGTGACTCAAACAAACAGTACTATTTTATGATCTCCTTGGTAATAGTCCTCTGTTCAAAATACAGCATAGTTACTACTTTATCCCAAAGCTCTCTAAGCATGTTTTTTAAATAAGTATGTATTAAACCCTTCTCTCATACAGCTGTCAGAGTTATTTGATTTAAACCTCTATTAAGGCTTTTGAGTTTTATTAGCTACGCTTCTTTCTCTGAAAAACCTGAGTGAGGTTTTTCATTCCATTTCTCTAACTTGGAGACCTCATCCATGGTCACAGTGTCAACTACACTCCCTTTGCCTAATCCCTAATTTCCTTCAGTCTGCATCTACACCTGGAAATCTCACTGCTTCTTTACAGGGAGTAATGAGAATTCTTTCTTTAAGCAGTTACATTTTTCTTCCTTAGCCATTTCATTGCAAAAATAAATCATGCCCACTTTAGCAGAAAATCTCTTGCTTTAATAATCCTACTTTGTAAACATGCCATTAATGAAAATGCAAGTTCAAAATCCATTAAACATTATAGCGAGAAATATTTTCTTCCTAGAGCTAAGGGTTTAAAATTTAGATAATGATGACACTGAGTGGTGACAGGGTTCCCTGTAGTCAATCTTATAAGTCAGCATTTAAGACTGCTACACGGATTACAGATAGATAAAAAAAACTCCAAGATTTAGTCATCCAATATGTTCTACAATCTTTATGTCTTAAATTATTATATATGTAGAATGATCCCCTCCTGCAAAAGGAGACTTTTTTTTTTTTTTTTTAAAGGAAAACACTACTAAAAATTCCTAAGAGGTAAACAGAGGTCAGTGTTCAGAAATCAGCTCCAATTTAGAAGTCTTGGAGCATTAGGGAAATACAGGTCTTTCTGGTCTTCTAGCCTGAGAACTGAGTAACTCTAAAATAACGCAGAGTTCTTAGAAGACAGAAACACTTCTCCTCTTTCCAGCTGAAAGGCTATTGTTTATGTGATTAGAATTCCAGTCAACATTGGTATTGGAAACTATTTTGCCATACTAGACAAGGGAGTTCTCAATCATTCACATCATTACATTTCTGTGTTTTCTCTGTGATGCTCATGAACATTGCTTGGAGCAATGCTATGATATCAAGTGGCTATTTATGATTAGATCATTTCATTGCATGCTTACACTTTTCGTGGAAAAAATGTAACAAATATCAAAATACAAATCAGAAATTCTTGCTCCAAAGAATTGCATAAAACTTGTTTTCAACCCCACTTTTGGAATATTCAAAAAAGTTTAGGGTAATTACCAGGTTTGGTGTGTGTCACTTCTGGGCTGAGAGGGATTTTAGGTTTCAAAGAAATAAATTGTGTTTTACTGGGAGCTGGAAAAATAAAGAAACAAAATAATAAACAAATCAATATTTAGGCATTTCAGTGTCTAAAAGCACAGAAGGAAAACCTAGAAATAAACTATACATTAAGTGGAATGAACCATTGTCTTGGAAGATTTTGGAAATACTCCATTAAAAGAATATTTCATGATCCATTCCCAGAGAAGTAATTTTCACTTTGTTTAGAAAAAAACATTTCAGGAGTATATTTAACTAACAAATATAGCATTGCTACTAAATAGTCACAATAACTATTCAAAGTAAATATAGTTGTTTAATCTATGATTTTAAAAAAATCAGTCTAATTATTTTGCACCCTTACTTCATATTTCTCAATCACATGCAAGTCTGACCACTAGGAAAAAAAAGCCACCATGTTTTTTACAATTGATATTCACCGACGTACGTGCAGGATGTGCAGGTTTGTTACATAGGTAAACTTGTGCCATGGTGGTTTGCTACACCTACCAACCCCTCATCTAGGTATTAAGACCAGCTATATTTTTTATCAGCTTTATAAAATCAAAAGGAAAAAATCTAAAATCATTCAAACCAGTAGCTGATGTGCATGTCTTTTGAAGATGCAACAATAAATTTAAACTTCTTGCATACAATTTTAAGGTGGTGTTTTTCTTTTTCTCCTAACATTTCCAGAATCTGTCACTTTGAGCCTGTCTACCTAAACACATTTTAATTAAAAAAAAAAACTACTCTAAAAAAAAATTCACCAATAGGTATAATGCTATGATCTGAAGCATAAAGTAATTCTACTAACATTACAATTAAAAGTTGTTTTTCCAAATGAAGTCTCAAGTTGAACTTGAGAGTCTTACTAAAAAATAAAAGAAAAAGAGAACTGTATACAAGATTCAACTTCAAATACAATGACTGGATGGATGACAAGGAAGCAGCAATGGTTCAAAGGCTGGCACAGAATGACATCTGATGGCTGAGTTCAGATCTAACTGTCGGGCCAGCTAGCCACAACCACAATAGCCATGGAGTTAGTGCACTCTCTGAGATGGGCCACACTGTTCAAATGAGCCATTCTGAATCTCTTAATAGCTAACAGACATTACATAAAAGCTGGGGTACTGGATTTTCAATGGTGAAATGAAGCAATACATCTACTAAGGACATATCATTATTACCCGGTGTTGTCCATGTAGGTTCAGGGCTTTTAGAAATTTTAGGTGTAATTGTTCCAGCACTTGTGGTTCTTTCTGGTGATGGAAAGGAAAAAAATATTGAAATATCCTAGAGACAATAAAAAGATATCTTCTAAAGAGGAACTAAATGACCCATTTAAAATCCTGCCATATTTAGTAGTCAAAGTATACAATGAGTAAAAGTTTTGAGGAAGAATTTTTAACTGTCACAGCAGTATACATCATACAAAATTACATTTATCTTATAATGGAATAAGCAAAGCCCAGTTGGTAAAGCATGATTCTGAGTATATTGTTTGACAATGAAGAATTGACCTCCAGGGTCAATAAGCATCTGTACCACCCAAACTCTGTGCTATAATACATGTTATTCCCTTCTCCTTTTCTTCTAAATCCTACATGTATTTTGGGGTCTGCATCTTCAACTCTTTCTTTCTTGGAGCACTTACACAAATATTATAGTCTCAGAAATAAGTTATGTAAACGTATGTTGTGCTGTCATTTTTATGTTTTATCTTCTCAAAGTTATAATCTATTTGAAAACCAAAGTCATGTCCTCTCTAACTCAGCCATTGCCCTGGTGAAAAATTGGAAACAGAGTAGGTACTAAAAAAAAAAAAAGAACCATCACCCTAATGAACATTATAATAAACATGCACACCAAAAAACAAATTACATGTATCACCCTGTATTGCTATGAGTTGGACTTGTTTCTAGGTTTTTACCAAAATTCACATGCAAAAATATAATTATCAGTAACCCCCTTTTGGAGACATCTGAGTTTTGTTATTTTGCATCATTAATTATTCATCTTTAGTTAATCTCAAATTTTGTAAAGAAACTAACCTATAAAATATATCCTTTTTTTTTCTTGAGATAGGGTTTTGTTCTGTTGCCCAGGCTTGAGTGCAGTGGTGCCATTATAGCCCACTGCAGCCTCAGACATCTGGGCTCAAGCAGTACACCATGCCTGGCTAATTTTTTAAACGTTTTTGCTCAGGCTGGTCTCAAACTCCTGGCCTCAAGTAATCTTCCTGCCTTGGCCTCCCAAAATGCTGGAGTTGCAGGTGTGAGCCACTGCACCTGGCTATCCTTCTTACTATAAGAAGATAGACATCGTCTATCTGGCATTACATATCACACAAGGATAAAGAGACATTTACCAGGTTTGGTTCTTGGCGGTTTGGGCCGGGGGCGTCGTTTAGGTGTAGAAGGGATAGATGTAGTTTGCTGGGGAGCTGAAAGAAGATTTAATATAGTTTTGATACATGATATTTTTCAGGGGTCAATCAGGTTGTGCCTGTAAATTTGCAAAACTCAAGTGCAAGAACTGCTTTATATTTCCTTGTATCCCTAGAATGCCCAGTACACCTTGTTTTATACATAGTTGGTGCTCAAAACAAGCAGTGACTGAGACAAAAGGTATAAAATTTCTACATGAGAATTGAAGATATACATTGTTCAGTTCAATGTGCCAGAAGTGAGCACCCTTGAGGCATTTCAGAACACAAGGTACAATTAAGAACTCAAAAGGATGACATTGAATAGCAGGAGAGAAGCACAAATAATGGAAATTTGGAACTACTTTTTTGTTGTTGAGACAGAGTCTCACTCTGTTGCCCAGGCTGGAGTCCGTGGTGCAACCTTGGCTCACTGTAACCTCAGTTTCCCAAGTTCAAGCAATTCTTGTGCCTCGGTCTCCTGAGTAGCTGGGACTACAGGCGTGCACCACCATGCCCAGCTAATTTTTGTATTTTTACTAGAGATGGGGTTTCACCATGTTGGCCATGCCAGTCTTGAACTCCTGTAATCTGCCTGCCTTGACTTCCCAAAGTGCTGGGAGGTGTGAGGCACCACATCCGGCCCAGACACCACACCTGTAGGTGTGAGGCACCACATCCGGTCCAGAACTTTAATTCTGTAGCTCTTTACTATCCCCACCAAGAGTTAACGAACTTTGCTATTTCAATAATTTTCCATTATAAAATGTAGGTTGCGCTACCTCTCTTTACCCATCTTTCTTCAACTTGTCCAGGACTGCAAAGCCTACTGGGTGCTCCCTATACTTAGACTACTTTGGGTAAAATACTTTGATCAAATGGTACCTAGGTGTGCTAAGTATAAGGAATGTATTTTGAAATAATTATCTATTATTCTGCTGCTATTTTCCAGCTGGCAAAGTTGAAAGAAGAGTTGGAAGGAAACAATTCCTCAAAATATATAGACATCAGGATTGTGAAAATTCTTTAAGGACAATCGTAAGGCTAAGTATGATAGATAAGTCAGATTCTTTGAAGAATTTCATGGTAGAGACTGGAGGGAAATATTTAGCAAAAATAAACAAAAGAAAAACAAAATTCTGAAATGACCAACATGACTTGTCACATTACCTGTTTCATCAATGCATATAACTACATAAATGTCATTAGTTACCAGCTGTTGTAGGCTGCATTTCTGGACTGGTAAAGATTTCCAGTTTCTGAGGAACAAATGGTGTTTCTCTTGGAGCTGAAAGCACAAACACCCCATCCCATCGAATAATCCCAGTTAAAATGAGGTATTGGAAGAATTTTAACATGCTTTTAGATGGTATAAAGCACATGCCACAAGTACATGATTAAAGATGAAAAATGCATGTAGTCTTGAAAGCTAGTGAATACAATTCTGATTGAAAGTAGGGAAAAGGCTGGAATGATGCTTGTTCAGTAGGTGACTTCAGGCAGACTTGATGCATGGAAGTAAAGTGACACAGGCCACAAACATGTGAGGTGAGATGGTGCAGGTGATGACGTCCATGCAGTTTTCAAAGCTTTCACAACTAAAAGGATAGGGAAAATATTATCTGTTACAGCTCAAAAAAATAAAATAGGGCCCTAAGTGGAACATAAAAGATGACTGTATTTAAAAATATAGAGATGTGTATATTAAGAAATAGGATAGACAAATGATTAGATGTGATGGAATGAAATGGTCATTTGGAAGAAAGGCATTCACATGAATTTTTTGATGGAAAATAAAGTATGATTTTTCTGTTAAAAACATTACCCAGTGTTGCCCTTGGCTGTTCAAGAGTTCTAGAAGTTTTAGGTGGGACAGAATCCAGAATACGATCACTTGTTGCTGTTGGAATAAATGTCAACATTTATAAAAGCAGTAGAAGGCCCCAGGAATAAAATACAAATTCATGAGTAATAAATTATGCCTCATATGAGGGAAAACATCAAGAATACTTGAGGGATTGCTGGCCCACATTTTAAAACTAGTGATACATTAGGAGTTGAAGATGAGCTCACTTTAAAAAACGTACATACTTTAAATATTAGAAACCATGATTAAACAGTGTTTTATATATTCAACTGGTTTTCAATAGGTTTTTCTGGTTTCCTCCATTTTGTTTCATAAATGCTAACTGAACCCACCGCTGACATTCTATTTCATTGTTTCATTTTCTGCTCTTTAAACTTATTCATCTTTATTTACCATGACACAAATAATGTTATACATCCAAAAATATCAGACATATATCTATACCTGGCAGAAACCAGTCTTACTCCCTTTGAATCTCCTACAGTACCCAGTTTAGTAGATGTTTGATAAACATTTGCTGAAAGGGGCTGTCGGACTGAGGTAACTCACTATAGATGGGCCAGTAATATTAATGCCAAATATTAGACCCAATTGAACTGCTACAGTCAAATGAATTATGTGACTGTTCTACAGCAAGATTTCTCACGCTAGCACTATTGACAATTAGGGTCAAATAATCTGTGCTGTGGGAGGCTACCCCATGTACTGCAGGGGTTCAGCAGCACCCCCGATCTCTACCCACTAGATGCTAGTAGTGCTTTCCCAAGTTGTGACAACCAAAAATGTCTCAACATTAGCAAATATGCTGGGGAAGGGATGGGAGTAGAAAATTACCCCCAATTTGAGAACTACTGCTCTAGACAAAACCCTCTATCAACTCAAAGACCTTTTTATGATGATTCTGAACAATATAGTGATAAGCTATTACCTTACTTTTCCTCAGTGGCAGCCAAATCTCTCTGCATCTCCCTTATGTGACAGAGCTTATTTACTGAGAGATGTAAAGAGCTAATCACTCTATGGGAGGAGTGGGTAAAACACATCTCCCTGACACAGGTGGAAATTTCTCCCATGCAGATCTCCAGAGGGCACAGTTTTCCACTCTGCGAAAAACTAAAGGAAGAACCACCAAGTGTTGGAACACCTGGGATCCAAAGACAGAATTGAGAGGCCGGGTATACCTGTGTAGGACTCTGATATCTCAGGCTCATCTGATGTTGTAGGGCTTGAGAAAACATCGTAAGTTGCTTTAAAAAAAAAAAAAAGGCAAAACAAGAGAGGTTAATTTTGGTTAAATTTGATTAATTTAGAAAGACTGCATGACATGTTGTAATGCTGGTTGAAGGACGGTTTTATGTAGGTGCTGGTGCATTTGGGCTCCAGCCTGCCAGCCTTGTCACTAACATGTAAGCAATCACCGAAACTCATCATGCAGGATTTTATATAGTGAGGCCTGATGCTGGCCTCCAGGGTGATGAGAACATAGTACTATATATTTATAATTACGCAGTGCCAGCTGTAAATCAAAGAGCTGCAAAGAGTATAAACATAAATAAAGTCAGATGGCAGTTTGGGGAGAGATTTCTAAAGAAGGAAACAGCAGTCCCATTGAGGCGATTTGCCCAAAGTCTTAAGTCTTTCTAGACTAAGCAACAGTAAAATTTAGTAAAAGTTACTGTTATGATATCTTATGTTTGGACAGCACTTCACAGTTTGCAGAGACTTTCTCATACATCAACTTATTGAACCCTCTTAACATCCCTGAGAAAGAGGTGAGGTAGGCAGTAGCCCCACTTTACAGATAATGAGAGGTTATCTCCATTTTCTAGACAATGAAGTTGAGGTTTACAGCATGAAGACATCTGCCAGTGGTCACACACTGAAATTGTCCTATCCAGTGTATTTTCCTCTCCTTCAGCAGGACCAGGAACAGCAGGGCTAAAACCAGGATTCTCTTTTGGCACCATCCCCTCCTGACATGTTACCTAGAGGCAGCTTTCTGTACTTCTCCACGGAGCCATGAGCCTTTCCTGAGTTTGGGCGGGTTTAAAGATAAATTTTCTATTCTATATGAGGGAAAGTAGGATGAACTTAAACATAAAGATTGAATTATTTTAATATGGGGACAATTTTCATGTTCACATAAGAGTTGAACCTGCAAGCAAAAACAGCATAACAAAGTATTCTCTTTCACATACAAAGAGCTGTTACTATGGTCACGAGGCATATAGAGAAAGCATGAATTATTATGAGGGAGATGTTGCTTTTCTTGCTCATTCAAAATGGCAGCACAGAAATCAAGAAAAAGGGAGTTCACAGGAAGACACAGTCATTGGGGTTACTTGTAATTCATTGGCAATTTAATGATTTTGAACCATTGCTGGTTGAAGCTGTAAGAAAGATAATATCAGACCATGTGACATCCTCTGAAAGTAGACAGCATTTATATTGTGCTACATACTAAAGAGGCAGGAAACACATTGCAATGTGTGAAGATGAATCTACTGTTTCACAAAATCCCCAAAAATAGCAAGAATATTGTGAGTTAAAAATATGCACACATTCTGAGAATGCATCTATTATACTGTAATGTCAAGTTTCTTTAGCCTTGCTGTAATTTTAAAAGGTCAGATACGAATGACTAAGTTTTTTAAAGATCAAAAGTGCCAGTAATTTCTGACATGCTTACTTTCAGCCAATTTCAAGTCATGGATCTAGCAAGACCAGCTCTATCGCCTACAAAATCATAAAAACTTTGCCAACTTGTATTTAATCCTCTCACGCTAGGTAAGAAAATATGACTTAATGGCTTATTTATTTCTATTGTTGCTTTTGAAAAATGTTATGACTGTCTTTGTTATCCTAACTCTTAAAGCTCCCTTCCATCTAGTGACATTGGACCAATTTTCCTACAGTTTGTATTTATGATATTTACTCAATTTTTTAACTTATTTTTCATATTTACAATTTCTTTTTAATCAGGAGGCTCCAAGCCAGGCATCCATCTCCCCTTGTTATTCCCATAAGGCACTTACTGGGGAAAGAAGCCCTTTTTCCATCATCCCCTGGCAATTGTGGCTCAAATGGGGAAGTTCCCAATTTTCAGGGATCCCTTAACTTCTAAACATTTTATCAAATACACTTAAGACAAAAATAAGACATTTGCCAGCACACTTTGTTTTTAATATTTCTATTTCTGTAGTTTCCAAGAGTAGGAAAAAGAGTGCTAAAAAGGCACATATGCCACTAAAAGTTTTATGTTGTTTCGTCAGCTTTAAGCAGCATACCACACCTCATTTCATTTATGAGTTAAACGAGATCTTTTGATTCAGAAGTAAAGAGATTGCCTGGGCGTGGTGGCTCATGTCTGTAATCCAAACACTTTGGGAGAGGCCGAGGTGGGTAAATCCCTTGAGGTCAGGAGTTCGAGACCAGCCTGACCAGGAGAGTGAAACCCCGTCTCCACTTAAAAAAAAAATACAAAAATTAGCCAGGCTTGGGGTGGGAAGTACCTGTGGTCCCAGCTACTCAGGATATCTTGAGAATATCTTGAAACTGGGAGGCAGAGGCTGCAGTGAGCCAAGATCACGCCACTGCACTCCAGCCTGCACGACAGCAAATCCATCTCAATAACAACAAAAAAGTAAAGAGATGCCAGGGGGAGAGTACAGTGTTGAAATAGAGGTCTTTGAAAAGCTCTCTAAAAATCAACAGCTCTTGATTTCTTTATAAAACCCTTCTATATACATGCCTATACCTGAGAAAAATTCATGAAATTGTTAGGCCTGGTTTCTAAAAGCTACACTAGCTATAAAATTGATAAGTAGTCAAGTGTTAAGGGTGAACCTTTCTGTATGGTAGCCTGTAAATTGCCATGCATTATTACTTAGAGGCAAACTTCTATCACTATGCTTGTCGTAGTGGGTGAAATGCTACAGCTATATGACATTAAGCAGTATTCCTGATTTTGCATTCACAGAACATACATGGGACCAAAAGTTGTAGGTTAAATCTAATGTAACAAAATAGATAATTCAATTCACAGGTTATAAAAGGCAATATTAGTTTATTTCAAAAAATAGTAATGACTTACAATCATGATAACTAAGTTTTACTTTCAGATTTTCCAGAGGAAAAAATAATATGAAATAACATGCACTACCATTTGCTCTATACCTTCTTAAAACTACTTTCTTAAATTAGATTTTTATTTTATTTTTTCTCAAGATGGAGTCTTGCTCTGTCACCCAGGCTAGAGTGAAATGTCACGATCTCAGCTCACCGTAACCTCTGCCTCCCAGATTCAAGCGATTCTCCTGCTTCAGCCTCCTGAGTAGCCTCCTGAGTGTGCCACCACGCCTGGCTAATTTTTTGTATTTTCAGTAGAGACAGGGTTTCACCATGTTGGCCAGGTTGGTCTCAAACTCCTGGCCTCATGATCCACCCACCTTGGCCTCCCAAAGTGCTGGGATTACAGGCATGAGCCACTGTGCCCAGTCCTAAATTATGTTTTGTTGACAATACATTTTAGTTTTACTTTGAAAAACTGACTAGATGAAAAGTCCGCAGTAAAAATGCCCTGATATTGCTCTGGAAAACGCAAGCCATTTCAAATGATCAAGACTTTATCTTACTGAAATTCTCTGAATATTAGTAACTATGTGAAAACTTTCTTTTTAACATTAACTCTTAGACAAAATACCTCACTAATGGAGAAATTGTATCTATCATGCTCATTATGCTCGTCAAGACTTAATCCAGAAACTGGTACATGGTGGATACTCAGCAGAATTAATCTGCAAAATGTCTATAACGATAAATAATAACAGTGAGTTTGATAGTTGGGTAGCTTAAGCTCTTAGTAAGGATAACTTTCTGGCTTAGTTTGGAGAATAAATGAAAACATGTCCTTTAATTATATTATGATGTGCAAGTATGTGCATACAAATCTCTTCCTCTACTTCACAAATACCTGGCATACACTTATGTAGACATACCCTGTCATGGAAATGGAATTCTAAAAAAATATATGAAGGAACAATAAGAAAATACAGCAAGTAGCTAGAGAAGAAAAACAATACCACACACAGAGTTCTCAGTACCACTTAAATACATTGATAATGCTTTCTTCAGTCAGTGGAAAAACAAAATACCTTTCTAGTTGGCCCTGACATTTGTGAAAATATTGCCTGCAAGAAAATATTCATTAAAATGTTCATGAAATAAAATTAAAGCCTGAAGATATAAATCTCTTCAAAGCCACAGTGAATCTACAAACCATCTGCTATACCTGAAATCTGTTTTCCTGTTCTCAAAGCATCAACACCACTACCCACTCCTTTGTTTTCTCCTCTTTTGAGCTCAATCCAGTTGAGTGGGCCAGATCTGTGCTAATCAACACCTTACAGGGCAGACAGATAATAAATGAGCATGTCCTTATGTGTTTACTTCTTTTTAACCACTCTTAGCAAACCACCTGCTGCCAAAACTTTCTAACCATTCTACTACTCCTTGGGCATGCTGATGGCTGCAGCTTTCAAGCCTTGAAATGATACATAGGGCTCAAAACATATGCAATTTACTCTAGTTCTACAAAGTACCATAAGAATTTCGCACTGAAAATAATTAGTGGTGACCTCCTAAAGGAAGCTCCCAAAGAAAAATCTGATGGAAAAATTGAAGCTGACCATGCTTGGTTCTCTCCGTCAAGGAAACTCTCTGCAAGATAACTGTATGTGGTTCAAGAGGAAATTATGCCAGAAACAGCAGCAGCTTAGTAACAAGTAACAGTAAAGCTGGAGCAACATTTGGTTTTTCTGGACACTTGGGAGAACAGGCAGGAGGATTTCCTAAGGATGAAAATAAACACTTCAAATTAATGGGTTTGCAACCATTGTCTTTATTTGCTTTTGAAACTCTCCTGGTATTCAGTGATGGTCTTTTAAGGTTATGATTAAATAAATTAAGGAGGCTTAACAGTCATGGCATTATCAAACTAGAAACAAAAAGCTCATTTCCACATAACTCCCCAACCCATATTAAGTCTTTAGAAGTCATGCACACGCCCATCTGTGGGATGATAAATACATGGCATTTATGCTGCTTCTCCTTCCCTGGTGCCCCAGAAAACACAGCAAGTTGATAGTGGCATTATTTTGCTTATTGATCCAAGAAGGACCTCAGAGCCCAGTTTATGGAGTGATTCATGCTGCCACCGTAACTGAAGAGAGAGACTATGTAATATGATTTACCATCCTCGCCACAGGGGTAAGAGGTCATTAGGCTATTTCCAAGGGGTGGCATGACCTCTGAGTAAATACTGCATGTCTTTTCCATTCTCAAACTTGTTTTTACAAGTGAAATGAAGACCCATAGATCATTTGGTATGATTGTATTTATATGAGCTTGGAGTTTTTTTTCTTCTCTCCTCCTTTATCTTTTATTAAATAATTTAAAAGCAGAATTGCTATTATTGATTATATGTAGCAATTCAGGAAGTTGGGATAAACAGTATGATGTGAAGGGGTGGCAGCCAATGCAATATTTCATTGTATTAAGAAAATGAAAACAAGGCATCCCTTTATATATTGTGCATTATATTAAGTAATTTATACATTATTTCTAAGATGTAACCATCTGGTGAAAAATGTATACCTCATTTCTATTTTATAGATGGAACAAGTTATTTAACTGGTAGTTGAGCTGGCTATTAACCTAGCTCTATCTCACCTTAGAGCTCACAGATTTGTGATCACATTCACAATGAGAATAAGCTTCAGGGACTGGCTGGCCTCTCGCAGATCGTGTGATGTTTCTTACACACCATATCTGGAAGGCACATGGCCCCAGTAATAACATTTAATTTCCTCAGTTGTAAAAGCTATTTTCAAATTTTCAGAGCAAGCTATATGTCATTGCTTTACTTTTAACTTGGGGTGGTTTATTGAATAAAAGATTAGGAAAGAAACGAATGAGCCTAATTTTTACCCCTCTAACCCATTCAGAGTTAAGTTCCTCTTGTATCACTTTAAGATAAAAGACAATAATTCTGTCAGTTTCTAGGGACTTTGGAAGTCTCAATATGATGGTAGATAATAGCCCCCTTGAATCTCCTAGAAGACAATTGCTATGCAAACACAAATTATTGTATTCCAGTAGAGAAATGATCCAACAAGCAGGTGCACATACATGCACATGCACAATTCATCTGAATGGAAGATACTGAGAACTTTTCTAGAGCTTGCTCCTTAACAACACTGAGATTATAGTCAATTGGCTACTTTCCAATAAAACATGAAACCAATTTTATTGCATCATCAGAAAGACTGACTTTTCGTGAAATATCGTCACAAGCAGCTAAATTCTAAAGTGTGGCCAACTTCCTTTAGATACAAAATTTATAAATAATTTTATATTATGATACATAATTAGAGAAGATTTTCATGATTACCTTTATATATTTTAAGGAAAGTTAGATTTGCCAAGGGAATCAAGATCAATCAATTTCACTTCAACATACTTTATAGAAGGTTTAATGCAAAATACAATTCCAAATAATGAAATCACAAAATGCAGCACTAATGACAGATCCGGACACATAGACTGAAAGCAGGAAGAATATATTTGATGACTACACACTCAGATTTCCTGGGATATTCCAGACTTCAAATATTCTGTCCCCGGGTTGCCAAAAACTATTGAAATGACCTAGGAATTTCAATATTCAGTGTGCAAGTTAGAATTTTCATAGAGTCTTTATATCCAAGAATGGTACAGAAATCTTTTTGAGTACACATATTCTGATTTTCTGACACAGAATATGTTGAAAACGAATCCAGAAAACAGTAAAGCAAAATAAACTTTACAAAAAGTATGATAAATCTCATTTAATGGTTGATAAAGAGAAAAGCAGCCCCTGGCATCCACGAGCTGGTCTAGTACCCACAGGTAGGCTGTGGTGTTCTCCTGCTGAACATCAACAATTCCAAAGGACACCAGTATCAGACAAGACCACTCTGATCCTGATGGATCAAGACAGAAACAAGACCAGTCTGTAATTATGTGGCACACAGACAAAAACATGAACGTCACCCAGAGCACAAACATTACCCTCACCGCCTTCTGGCTAATATGAGTAGATGTGGCTTCTCAACCAGTCACAACTTTAGCTTCCCTCTGCTGGTCTTGCCTTCTAATTAAGAATCACGAAGACATTCAATCACAGAATTACTCCCACTTTCTGAATGCATCCAATTCAGAGCAAAGTTTTACTGCCTTGGACCCTTGCTTCCATCACTTAACACAAGACAAACTCTTACAATAAGTCTTTTCTATCATCTTCTAAGAGATTCTCCCACTTTATCATCGTCTGTGTTCTCCATCGTTATAAGTAAACAGACATAAATTTGTTCAACTACAAGTGTGTTCTGCTGGTCTTTGGCTGAAAGGAATTGATATAGTAAATACAGATGCATCATACCCCAACAGAGAAAACAGAATGTGCTCATTTGGCTGTAATAATGTCGTTAATATCAGCTAAAAATATTAGGTTGGTACAAATGTAATTGTGGTTTTTGCCATTAAAAGTAATGGCAAAACCATTAGAAGTGATGGCAAAAACTGCAATTATGTTTGCACCAACCTATACAGTGTTCCTTCAAAAGATACTGCAACTAAAATTGGGATCTTGTGGACAACCATTTAAACACTATCTCTACCTGTCTGTTTTCTCAGTTCTCAAAATAGTTGCTTTAGGAAGCTGTGTGAGTAATTGGAAAATAAAATACCTGTTATGTATGTTGAAACTAAATGGGAAATAGAATGTGAGTACATATGTAAATTTGCACAAAATCAAAAGAAACAAAGGCTGAAATAAAAGGCCTATATAAATATACCACTCTTTTAATCACAGATAATACATGTGTTATAAAATTTTAATTTGAAAGTTAACATAAGTTAGGAAGATGCCACAGAACACTCACACTAGAAATGGAAGCGTTGCACATTAGCAGAAACAAGAGATACTTAACTACCCACTTTGAAAAATCGATCTTGTATCGATCTGAGGTCCATGGTGCTATAACTGACTACACCCGACGATTCTTACCGGCACCATGTAAAAACGTTATAGACTACATTGATAAGGTAGTGCTTCTCAAACTTTAATGTTCAATACAAAAATTAGCCAGGCATGGTGGCAGGTGCCTGTAATCTCAGCTACTCAGCAGGCTGAGGCAGGAGAATCGTTTGAACCCAGGAGGCAAAGGTTGCAGTGAGCCGAGATCGCACCATTGCACTCCAGCCTGGGTGACAAGAGCAAACTCCATCTCAAAAAACAAAAACAAAAATGTTAATGTTCATATCGCCTGGGCATCTTGTTGGAAAGCAGATCTTGTTTCAATAGATCTAGAGTGGAGCCCACGTTCTGCCTTTTCAACAAGTTCCTGGGTGATGCCAAATGCTGTTGGACTGAGGATCACACTAAGTAGCAAAGACATAAAAATTAACTGTTATAAGGCAGGATGGGAAGTTTCTAGGGCTAATGTTAATACGTGCAATCACATACTGTACTGTTATTACAGTTTATGACAAGTCTCAATTCTTTGTCTAGAGAGGGTTGGGAGTTCTCGTTGGAAGTTCTCTGGCAACCAAAGGTTGCCCTGGCAGTAGTGAAGCAGCTGAATAAAGAGTCAGTTTCCTGCTGCATTAGCCGCTGCTCATACTCCATCAGGGCAAAACCAGAATATGCCTTTTTTGAATTAACGGCAAAAGAAACCTTTCCTTTATTGGCATTTCCTATATCATCTATTTTCGTCTCATTGTAACTCTGCAACCTTCACGTCCCAACATATTCTCCCCACTCCCCAATGCTTGGTTCAACTCAAGTCTTTCTACATAATTCATATGCCAGGCATTAAAGTCTCAAAAATGGTTTCCTTGATGTTTTGGTTAGTTTGCTCTTGAATATTTATAGAAACCAAACACTAGACGTTGCTTAAAAGAAAACCCAAAAGAATCCCATGTTCCCCATGTTCTAACCCAAAAGCTAAAAGTGAAAAGGATCTAAAAGTTTATCTAGTCCCCAAATCCCCAAAGGCACTTGGCTCAGGTGCTCTTGAGGGATGTGGGAGTCACAGCCAGGGCTGTCACAGTGCAGCAGGTTAAACCATCACATACGCCCCTAGACTAGTTGTTGCATCATAATTACAATGCAGCTGCACCTGGGTGATGGCTACTGGAACCAGAGGCTCAGTATGAAATTCAACTCAAAACCCAGATTTTAGACCCAGGTGACCTGGATTCCTAAAGGGGTTTTGGCACCCACCTTAGTTAATTGCACTAGAATTTTAAAGTCAGTGACTGGGAAAACCAAGACTTAGATACAGCTTGAGGATTCTCTGGATAAGCGAACAACCGTGGCCAACTTTCAAGTGTGTTCCCACTTAAGGAAACTAGGGGTGACTATAATAGACATAGTCCCTTAATTTGACCTCATCTTCTATGTTTTGCTAATATCTGAGCCCATTACATATACTAGAGAAAGGATAATTTCACCAAGATCTATGAGGGCTCATGCTCATCCTTTCTCAAACCCAGTCCTCTGCTGGACTCTGGAGAACACCACAAAATGCTGCTGCATTTAAGTTCATTACAAGAAACATCCAACTTCATTATACACTATATGATATATACCCCAAATAAAGTCAAAACAACTAGAAGATTTTCAAAAATTAAAATACAAACAAGCAAAACGCAAAAATCATGGAAGTAATCATAAAGGATGGTTTCTGAGGTCTTCTTATAATTCTTATACGCTGAATACACTCTTTAGTTGACTGTTAGGCATCAAAAGATGTACAGAATTTTTTAAAAGAGAAAATTTTTTTTTGTAAAAGAAACATATCTCAATCAATTTTAGCGGTGGAACACAAGAATTCTCAACAGGAAAAATAAAGCCAATTGCTACAGTTTGCAAAAGAGGAAACCAATGCCTTCCAAAAGTAGAGAAAAGTAGCCATCACATGGTTATTAGGAGAGTGAGGCCTGGAACTAAGGTCTGTTATTAACCGCAAGGGCCTGTGGTGTCTCCTACATATCATGCTGTACTTACAAATTTGAGAACTTAGTATACTATCTTCACATAGTAAGCTCTTAAATGTTTATTTATTTTGCCCAAAAGCAGCAAATATTCCCTGCAAGAGAATATGAAACTCGTGTTGTTAAATCAGACTTATGATGCTTCTTATTTTGGTGCTGCTTTCATGTCACTAAAGAGATCTCTATTAATGAGCCAGTTCATAGTTCATGTTCTGGCCACATTTCTAAGATATTATATCCAGAAATTAGAACAGGTATCTTTAAAACATTCAAAACCGTTTTGCTTTTGTAATGGGGAAAAATGAGATTCATCTCAGTATCAACAAATGTATTACAAGTTTTTCATTTATTACAAAGTACACTGATAATCAATTAAGGAACCCATAAAAATAAAAACAGTAAGTTACTCAATATTCCTTGTTATAATCGATTTTTTAAGAAAAGGATTTAATTACCAGTTTGAGGCTGCAGAACTTTGGAATCTTCTGATATTTTAGCTGTAGGCACAATCCATGGCTTTTCACTTGAAGCTATATTGAAAAGAAATGGAATTTGCTGAAGACTTTTTTGCTGAAGACAGAAATAGGTTGCTGGTACGGTTAAGTGGCTACCAGAAGCCTACAATATACTAATACAATAAAAAGTCATTATATGTCAGTAAGAAATCAGTACGTATCCATCCAGAGAACATTTGATTAGGGGTCAGAGAGAGACCAGAGTTTGGTGTCAGACTGTCAACATTTTTAAGGACAAAAAGCTAAGTGGATTATGTGGAATTAAGACTGACGGATTTTACTGAATTTGTCGAAAATCCAAACAAATAGATTTATTAAAAAAAAAAATCAAATCAACCACTTGTTTGCCTATCAGTTTATGAGGTTTGCAGAAATAAGATGCAGTACGTGTGTCCTGCAGAATTAAGCAATCACCACCCACAGCCTTCATATTTAATTTAAGGTGCCCTTATTACCCAATGTGCCCCCAGGTTTCTCAAAAGGGAAGGGTGTTTTTGCCTCAGGAAATTCTGGAAGCCTTTTTGGAGCTGTAATGAAACACAGAAGGAAAGTTAGACGACCTGAGGTGCAAGTAACAAAGGTTTTTAAAATGTTAAGCTTGAAAAACAACAGCAAACACGAAAAGGCAAATCATGTTAAGAGACCATTAGTAGTATTTCTTACATCTCCGTTTCAATGTTGAATAATGTAAAAAAGTTTCTTTTTCAGTTTTTTATAGTTAAGTGACTAAATTTAAGCTACTGCATTTGGAATCTTTCTTCCACCCTTATTAAACCAGTTTCCTGACTTCTTCAGCGATGTTTATGTGTGTTCTTAAATATATTTCATTTACATTTAAATCAAGCCAACACATCTGAACTAGAAAATGTCCATTTGAAAGCTTTTAAAAATAGAATTTCGGTAACTACGTGGCTTTATATGTAAGCTCCTCCCCCATCTTTTTTTTTTTTTTTTTTGAGACGGAGTCTCACTCTGTCACCCAGGTTGCAGTGCATGGCATGATCTTGGCTCACTGCAACCTCCACCTCCCAGGTTCAAGCGATTCTCCTGTCTCAGCCTCCTGAGTAGCTGGGATTACAGGTGTGTGCCACCATGCCAGGCTAATTTTTATATTTTTAGTAGAGACGGGGTTTCACCATGTTGGCCAGGGTGGTCTCGAATTACTGATCTCAGGCAATCCACCCGTCTCAGCCTCCCAAAGTGTTGGGATTATAGGCGTGAGCCACTGCACCCCACTCTCATTTTTTTTCATACTCCACTCAGAAAAATTCTAAGAATTCTAAGAAGTAGTCTGCAGAAATATCATAAATATATCTTCTCTGTTAAGAGTGACAAGAGAGTAAAAACATTTACAAAAAATACAGAAATTATCAATTTGTTCAGTGACATATTGATTCTGAATTAAAAGAATCAAACATAATATTAAAATATGATCACTTAAAAGAAAAACAACCCAACCGGAATGATTCGTCATAGGGAGAGCCTCTTTGGGATCCTAAACTTGAAGACTGTGTCACCTTTAAGGGATTGGGTATAAATTAGCGTTAATTAATTCCCAGGATTTCTTTGAAGCATGCATA
The DNA here is from genome assembly GCF_008728515.1 of Papio anubis. Lineage (NCBI taxonomy): Eukaryota > Metazoa > Chordata > Mammalia > Primates > Cercopithecidae > Papio > Papio anubis. The sequence goes on from NC_044977.1 coordinate 20,783,804, forward strand.
CAATATCCAAGGTAATAATAAAGCTGCAGTATTTATCAATTTTTACCTAGAGTGCTCAGTGGCAATTCAAACTGAGGTATTAGAATAGTTTGCAATGTTTCCGGGGTCCTTTTGCTGACAACTACAATACAAAAAGAGGGCAGTTAGCAACTCCTGGACTTGGGTTTTGATGTTGTGGCTTAACCACGATCATGCACAGCAAGCTTTGTAACACACTCTTGTACACAGAGCAGCCAATACCTTTAATGGAAATTACAACTTTCCCTGGTAACGTTACATAGCTGTTAAAATGTGAAGGTATACATTCAAAGGGCAGTGGTGTGGCAGAGAAGATCAACATCAAATTACAGAACAAAACACATGCTGCTCCTTTTCTTCAGGGGAAGGAGAACAACAAAGCAAGTTAGATTCTCTTGGGCTAAGAAACATCAAACATGGGTGGCATGAAATTCTTATTTAAAAGCATGACACTTTTGGGGATTCACCCCAAATTTAGTATGCACAAGACTTCCCAAAGCCAATTTAAGCAGAAAGCACAGAATAAAGACTTCCAGGTTTCCTTCATTCTCCCCCAAGATTTGGGGGTTAAAAGGCTGGTATTCTGTCTATATAACCCAGAGACTGGTTAAAAAGGGCGTTCAGTTAGCAATTAGCATCCAGATTTGCCCAGAAGTTCAGTCACCAGGATCAGCCATGTGGTTAACTCTTCAGTGGAATCTGTCCAAGAAATAGGAAGGTTAACCACTGCCAGGAAGGAAGGAAAAGGAGAAAGTGGGGAGGGAGAGAGAAGTTAAGGCATCAGGTTTCTTTCCTGTGAGTCCTGGGTGTTATTTTCTTGTTATTTCTTTCTTTAAAAAAAAAAAAAAAAAGTTCTTAGAATTACCCAGTGTCGTTCCTGAAACATCTAATGCACTAGATGTAGTGGGTTTAGTGGTTCTTGGAACTGTTTCAGGAGTCTCTGAAAGGTAAAAAACACAACTTTACAAATCAAGATAAAGTGAAGCAACCAAAGACCAGGAGACACATTTTGTTGCCTTTTAGAATAAGAAACTGATATTTGTACAGCCCATTTATTTTTGTGTTACTATGTAAAGAGCTCCTTGGCTTGTCTCAAGTGCCTGAGCTTACACTCCTCTCCAACTGGTCCTTTCTGGGTTTGCTTTCTATCCAAAAAAGCACTCTGACCTGACTTTCACTGAAGCACTTATAAGCTTAATCATAATTTTAAATCTGCCTTTTTCTTTATCTCCAGGGCTTAGCAGAATACCTGGGGTATAGTAAACAAGCACATGATAATAGTTTATTTTTTTAAAATCATTTATTGAAGAATCTGAAGGATAATCAAGATAATAGTTTATTAAATGAATAAATGGGCAAATAATAGGATGACTCGGGGCTAAAAGTCTTATTTAAAGCTATCACATTACAAGACTTCACTCTTACACTGCAATGAACATGCAAAGCTTGAAAATGAATTGAAATTAGGATCAGAATTTAAATCCTCAGCCACAGGTTTGTCCCAAATGCTAGATTAAAGGTAATAAAAAGCTCAGTTAAATAGTTTTGGAGAAATAAGAACTAAGATCACTGGGATCTGAAATGAATTGAGAGCCAGAAACCCTCAGAATGTTGCAGGGCAAGAACACAAAATAAGCACAATAACCCTGAGTAATAAGTTGTGGTGTTTTCCTAAGTGTTTCTGAAGTGGAAAACTCTGAGGAGGGTTTGGCAGAGGACTAAAAAAATGTAGACTCTCCCATCAGAAATGCTGCCAAGAGAAAAAAGTATAATTGGGGAAAGTGGGTAGAATCTTTGAGGGAGAAAGGGACTTGCAGTCACCCACTGGGCCATGCCTATGCTTTTCTGGATATTGATCACGTATACTGAAGTCAGAAACCATCTAGGAATTTCATCCAAATGGGTCACTCCAGGAGCTACCTCTGCTCCAAATCCCATGAAGGTGGGGATGAAAGGTCCATCTGTCTTCTTTAGAAAAGGACCATATTCATCTTGCTCCCTCAGAAATATTCCTACTTCAATGGATTTCTTGAAGTTATTTCACTGCCACAACAACTTTTATCTTCTCTGGACCAGTTATGAGTCCAAAAGTTTAGTAAAAGGTGTATCATCAATATTTCAAGTTATAGGATTTTGTGGACTGAAAAATTCACTTCAGATTGGAGTTACTCTGCTAAATATACATTGTGGGGAATTCTTGCCAGATGTCTGTTTCATCAAGTCCTGGATAAGGTGGTACTACTCTGGAAAAATCTCTAGCTCAAAGATTAATGCTCCACCGCCCCCCACCCCCTGCCGCTGCCAGACTGGACTTGAGTAGTTCTTTCATAGAAGAAATGCTGAATGTTAGTAATGGTGATAAACTATGGAGAAAACGCTTACTGCATTAATTCTTTAAAGGGTTGTTACTGAACTATTCTATATTCTCTACACTAGGATTGCTAAAGTTCCAGAGACATTTGTTGCTAAATGATTCAAGTATTTTCATAGATATTAAGCTATGGATTTGTGAAGAATATATGGCATTTTGCTACACTGACCTCTTGTGAAAGTGTAGAAATGAAAAATGGTCTCATGTCATCATACACAAGGACAGCACCAAACTTGTGGTATGATGTTTTAATATAAAAATATTTCAGTGTTGAACTAATAATTTTCATTTAGAGTAAAAAGTACAGCTTCTGTATTACTTATCAGTTATGTGATTCAATAGTTCATTTTGCAGCTGTTGTTTTCCCAAACGTTAGAGACATGGAATCTCCTACTGTTTTGCATTTATGATCAAAATGAATTTCCTACTGGCTCTTTACTGAAAAAAAGGCTGCAGATTAGTATTTGAAAAAAAAGCATTTTTTTCTTTTCTCAAGGTCAACAACATAGCAATCTCATTACCTGTTGTGGATCGTGCTGAGATTTTTTCAACCTCCGGTGTTTTAGATTTGGCAGGTAATGCCAAGGTTTCATTCTTAGCTAAAAAGTCAAAGAACAAACAATTTACCTCATTTGCAGTGTCCAAAAATACATCCCTCAATGCATAATCAAGTAGCAGACTAAAAATCTAATCTTGCACTCCCTTCCCCACCAGCCAAAGTTGTGTGTCTCTAGCAGGAACTAATATAAGTCTTCAAAATTCTTTCTTATTAACCCTAGATAATTCTTTAAGATCTAAATTGTCATTGACGTGAAGGAAAAAAAATCACAACCCAATATTTGGATACATCTCAAGTCATCTGATTGATAAATAGAATTTCTGGAAGGTATAGGTTGCATTGCAAATGCTTCCTGGAATTTTATATTCAAGTACTCCCAATTTTAAAAAATTAATCTATAGAAAATTTCCATTATTATACATGGTAAAAAATGTAATAAGTTATGACATTGAGATTTTAGAAAATCACAAACAACACACACAGGAAACTAAGCTATTTGAAAATATTTGTGGCAAAAAATTAAATAGTAAATTGTATTTGAGCCTCATATTGATGTAGACCTTCTCTTTTAATCTCTATGGGAATTCAGTACAAAGAATAAAATATTTTTTTTCCAATTTTCCTCTTTATGCAACTATTTGAGAAACTTCCTTTTAAAATGTGGATGTTCTTTTTCAAAGAAAGAAAAGTAACATTTCTAAGGCTGTGTTCCCCAGCAATTATGGTATTCCCCATTTGAAAGGGTATAATTAGGATTAATTCTATTCAGTTATTTTCCATGTTGAATCATAATATTACCTGCTCATAATATTTTGAAACAGCCTAGTGGCACGAAAGAATTTATGCCCCTTTGGGATACCCTGATCATGCCACCTTGAGCCGATATATAATCCGACAGGATTTTTCAGAGTCCTAAGGCTATATAGAACTTCGATTTCTCAACTTTGGCACTATTGATATTTGAGGCTAGATTAGTTTTTGTATGGGTGGCTGGCCTGTATACTGTAGGATGTTGAACAGTATTCTTGGCTTCTACCCATCGGATTCCAACAGTGCTCTCACAAACTTTTGGAATATTTTGTGCTCCGCAGATACCGTTCTACCAACCAAAAGTATCTCCAGGCAATTCTAAATATTCCCTAAGGGACAAAATTGCTCCCTGCTGAAACCTTTAATTGTCACACTCAAAATTCTTTGAACATTCACTTTATAATCTGTAGTTCACTTTATGTTTGTAAAGACTATTTTCTTCATTTCTGTTAATGTGGGTTCAAAAATATTTATTTAATTCTGATGAGCTTGAAGACAATTAGAAAGTTATCTTTTTCCCAATGTTTATGGAAGCAAATCAGTTTTCAATCTCCACTTGATAAAGGCATACAACAGATTTCTAGATAGCTAATTCTCAGGAGTGATTTAAAATGCCACCAATAAGTGTCATAAATGATAATTTGCAACAAATTGTGTGTTTCTGAAGTTGCAAAGCATGTTTGCACAACAAAATATTTAATAGCATTGTTCAAATTAATTTAGCAGGGCATAAAAAGGAATTTTTAAAAAATCTAACATAACTTTATAAATTCTATTTTTAAAATGTCTAAATTTTATTAATTTTCCTGACATCTTTTGTGTGAACAATTCTGATTGTCAACACAGAAAAAACATTCAGATCATGAATTTTTCAAGCACTCTGTTCCTATTACTTTCAACATGCACCATAGGAAGTTTTTTAAAATGTAAAATTATAAGGTTTCCTTTCACGATCTCTTGTCTTTCAGTGTCCTCTTCTCCTTCCAGGCCTCCTTCCTGATTAAGAATATGCCATGTTCTCAGTGAGTCCCTGGCTGACCTAGGATCTCTTATTATTTGTTTGTTTAATCATCCAGATCCTAGACTTTCACAGGCAATGCTCTCAATTTCTTTATTCAAAACATGTTCTTAGCTGGCAATCACATTAGCCTAAAATCAGGCTGTTAAGGAAAAAAGGCAAACTACCCCTTCCTAAGAGACATTTGTATTCTTTATATATTACTAATTCCTTTTACAGGCATATTGTTTTTTCTTCTTCCTCTTTTTTTTTTTTTTTTTTTTGGCAGGGTCTCACTCTGTTACCCAGGCTGGAGTGCAGTAGCATGATAATAGCTCACTGCAGCCTCAAACTTCAAACTCCTGGGCTCAAGTGAAACAATTCTCCTCCTTCTGCCCCACTAGTAGTAGCTGGAACTACAAGCACGTGCCACAGCACCTAGCTTATTACTATTATTATTTTGTAAAAATGGGATCTCACTATGTTGCCAGGCTGGTCTTGAACTCTTGAGCTCAAGTGATCCTCCTGCCTCAGCCTCCCAAAGTGCTGGGATTACAAGTGGGAGCCACTGCACCAGGCCATACTGTATATCTATAAATGATATTTTAGACATCAGATAACTTAGTAGATGGGGAGGATATTTGAATGGGGAACTGTTGATATATCAACCCCTGAGCATTCACCCACACTATCTTATGCACAACTGCAATCTTGGCAATAGGAAAGTAAAATGCAATCAGAGCACAGCCTAAAACCCAGGAAATTCCTTTTCCTCTATTTCTTCTGTACATTTTTCCATCACAGTTGTTTCCTTTAATTTTTGGCAGGCTAGGTCTTGACTTTGGCAAACCCTTTGTATGTCCCTTAGGGATGTGTGTGTAATCCTAATTTTTTGTTTATATCTCTCATTATTCACACCATGTGTTCTTAGAACAAGCTATTATACTTCTTGATGTCCCATTATGAGCTCTGCTGGAATGAGGATTTGTTTTTAGGATTTACTACCTCAAAAATACAGCTTTTCTGAGTTGCAGTGATAATTAACTTTAGGGAAGTTTATTTCTCCCTTCATGGCATAAAGGACGGTTTATGTCCACACTTTGCAAAAAACAGTGCTTCTGTGCAGCAAAGAAAGCAATAAACAAAATGAAAAGGCAGCCTATGCATTGAGAGAAAATATTTGCAAACCACATGTATCTGATAAAGGGTTAAGATCCAATGTATATAAGGAACTTACACAAAACAGCAAAACAAAATAACACAACCACCCTCAACCCCAAATAACCTAATTGAAACATGGGCAAAGGACCTGAATAGACATTTCCCTAAAGAAGACATAAAAAATGGCTAACGGGTATTAAAAAAAGTGCTCAATGTCACTGATCATCAGGGAAATGCAAAATTAAGACCACACTGAGATACCACTTCACTTCTGTTAGGATGGATATTAAGCAAAACGATAAAAGATAGGTGTTGGCAAGGGTGTGGAGAAAAGGAAGTTCTTGTTTACTGTTGGGATAGAAATGTAAATTGGTCCAGCTATTATAGAAAATGGTATGGAGTTTCCTCAAAAAATTAAAAATAGAACTACCTTATGACTCGGCAATCCCTCTTCTGGACATACATCCAAAGAAATGAAATAAGCACCTCATAGAGATACATGCAGTCCCACATTCACTCCAGCATTGTTCACAACAACCAAGATATGGAAACAACTTAAATGTTCACGGATGAATGTATAAAGAAAGTACAGTACACACACACAGGAGTATTATTCAGCCTTTAAAAAGGAGGTCCTGCCATTTGCAATAACATGGATAAACCTGGAGGATATTATGCTAAATGAAATAAGCCAAGCACAGAAAGAAAAACACTGCATGATTTCACTCATGTGAAATCTAAAAAAAAGTCACATATATAGAGAATAAAACTGTTTATGAGGGATGCGATGGAGAGGTGGAAATAGAGAAATGTAGAACAGAGGGCAAAAAGTTGCAGATGCATAGGATGAATAAGACTAGAAATCTAAAGTAGAAAACAAGAACTATAATTATAATATTGTATATTGGAAAATTAAGATTTTTGGTACTCCTGTCACACACACAAAGGGTAACTATGCAAGAGGATGGATATTAATTTGCTTGAGTATAGGAACTATTTCACTATGTATACATATAAGAAAACTTCATGTTGCCTGCTTGAAGCATATACAATAAAATATTTAAAAAATTTTTATATGTAGTTTTTTTTTAAGAAACATGGTCTACTAAGTTGGTACATTTGTTGGGTAGGATTCTGCTTTGATTTATTGGACATTTTCAAACATACTGGCTATCAGTCTCTTCACTGTGTCATATGGTTTGGCTGTGTCCCCACCCAAATCTCATCTTGAATTCCCACATGTTGTGGGAGGGGCCTGGTGGCAGGTGATTGAATCATGGGGGCAGGTCTTTCCCATGCTGTTCTCGTGATAGTGAATAAGACTCATGAGATCTGATGGCTTTAAAAACGGGAGTTTGCCTGCACAAGCTCTCTCTTTGCCTGCTGCCATCCATGTAAGACATGACTTTCTCCTCCTTGCCTTCCATCATAAATGTGAGGCTTCTCCAGCCATGTGAAACTATAAGTCCAATTAAACCTCTTTGTAAATTGCTCAGTCTTGGGTATGTCTTTACCAGCAGTGTGAAAATGGACTAATACAGTGTGTAAGAAATTCTCCATGTGTTAAATTTTCTATGCGTTCTATCTGTTACCATTAGCATCAATACTTTAAGAGACCAGGTCTTGCTCTGTTGCCCAGGCTGGAGTACAGCGGTGCATCAGAGCTCACTGAAACTTCAAAACTCACGGACTTAAGTGATCCTCCTGCCTCAGCCTTCTGAGTAGTTAGGACTACAAGCATGTGCCATTTTTTTTATTTTAATATTTTTTTAAAGATGGGGTCTTGCTAGATTACCTATGCTTGTCTTGCATTGCTAAGTCTCAAACGATTCCCTGACTTCAGCCTCCCTAAGTGCTGGGGTTACGGGCGTGAACCACCCTATCTTGCCCCATGTATTCAATTTAAGATAGGCATTTCCCTCAAAAGCCAAGTTTAAAAACATATTTACTATTTTCATAGTTTTAATTACTTGCATTTTACTATTTGTATTTAATTTTCTGTATTAAAATCATACTTAATTCTGGACTTTTAGTGAATCATATCAGAAAAGCAAAACTAAAAACAAATCACAAGACAAAAATTCACTTTAATTCCTTAAAGAAAGCAAAAATGCTACATTGGTATTACAGTAGCATGCAGGACTTTAAAACACTTTTTAAAAGATTAGGAAACATCACTCAAGACTAAGCACTGAGTAACAGACCATGACATCTTCCAGTTCAAAACTGGCAGCAATGGTCTGAGAAACGCCCCTGCTCATTTTCTGTCTCCTTCACAAACCCTGCTTTCTGTAGTTTTGATGGACACATTAGGGACCAAATCAATAAGAGATTACAAAAGATACAGTCTCTGGGCAGAGAACAGGAGAATGCAAGAGTGCCGAGCTTTAACTCTTCCAAACACAGATTCACTGAGGGAACTTAATTTGGAAGCATCCTGGCAGCATCACATTTACATGATGTAGGGTTGGGTCACAGGGTTTTATAGCTAAAGGGAGGTGATCAAGTCTGATGTACAAATTAAGAAAATGAAGTCCAGAGTTACTTACCTATTTTCTGGGAAGTAACTCACTCTAGGACTACTAGATATGACTATTTTAAAATAAAAATATAAGGATTGCACAAAATCACAAAGATATATTGGCAAATATTTTCATATCTTACTAAGATGTTGAACCATAAAGTTTTGGAAATTTTTCCAAACTTATAACTGGATTGCCTCAGATCAGACAAGCAAAAAATGAAAAAAGTTAACTTAAACTTTCAGGTAACACTATTTATGCAAAGTTAAATGTCTGGATATTTGAAAAACACATGAAGAGATACCAATTTCTTTTCAGGTTTTTTAAAAAAATTAAGTAGCTTGACATTATGTGGACGAAACTTCTAAACATCTCTACATGGCCCTATTCCCTAAAGAAGAAAATTGGAAACAAGAAAAATACATCAACATTTGATACCTCATTAGATATGATGTCTTTTTTCCCCCAATAAATCTCCAGGGCAGGGAGGGAAAGGGGGAAAAAGGAAATGAGTTACTGGCTTGTGGGATCCGCACTCTACCAGCAGCTACTTGTCAGGAACATCAAGGGCTTGTTCCCAGTGGATGCATGCTCTTGATAACAGAGAGATCACACCAAGCCCTGGCCTGACCAGAGGGTCTGCCCACCTAGGACCCCACCTATTGTCATGTTTCACGGTATTTTATTGAATTAAAAAATATTCGGGTTATATCTTATTTATCATTTCTTCTCTCTCTCTCAAAGCCAAAGAAGAGGAAATATCAACAGAAGGGGACAGGTAAGGCCCCCAGTAAGGGAGGAGAAAGTAAGTGCCTTATCTGAGGTCCCAGTATGAGCAGGTGCCATGTCTGGGTAATTCACCATCATAGCCCCCAGCAACTTGTGGTTCTGACATAGGGTAACGCATAGTATTTGTTGAATGAATGTTGCCAAACAGGGGCTTGGGCCTCCGTTTCTTTATCCATACAATGTGCTGGATTCAATCATATATTAAACATTAAAGTTCATAGCCAGTGCCTAGCTCAGGGAATACATTCTGTATTCTTAAGTCTTGTTCAATTTCTACTGCACTATTTCTTCCAAATTTATTAACAGCCCAAGGCATTCTCTAGAAACATTGGAGGGGTAGTTCTCAAAGTGTGGTTCCTATACCAGCAGTGTCAGTATCACCTGGAAACTTGTCAGAAATGCAAATTCTGGACCTATTGAATCAGTAATTCTGGAGGTGGGTGGGTGGGTGGCTGGGGGGGGTGGTGGGCAGCAGTCTTGGTGTTAAGCCCTCCAGGTGCTCCTGATGTTTGATCAAGGTTGAGATTCTCTGCTAAGAGACAATTCAGAGCCTAATTTGATACTCAAATACAGCAACCAACTCAGCCCAGTGACCTCCACATTTATTCCCTGGCCCCTTTTTAAGTGGATTTTCCGTTTTTTTCTTTTACTGTTATGTTTTAAGGTTTTTTAAACACTGAACTCATAACCAGTTCTTTCTAGAAATAGGAAGCAATATCAATCTCAAGTAAATAATAATTCTAATGAACCTGAATTTCACATTAATTCTCATTGAAAATACTAGTCACCCCTTAATATTATAGTAAGTATAATTTAGAATTACTTTATTAGAAAATTATACATATATATTTATATTTTGAAGAATTTCATAAACATTCACTCTTATTTCATACATATAAATATACCTTCTATAAATATGTACATATAAAATAACTATTTTCTTATGGAATGTTATTTATGAGTACCTCCAACACTCCAACCTCCTTACCTCTACTTTTTTACTTTTAGATCCTCAAACAGCTCATTTGCAAGATTCTTTGGATCTACTAAGAATATCGTGCTAGTACTCAGTCATTGCAAAGTTTAAATACAAAACTTTTCTGCTTACCTAATTGTGTCTTGAGTGCATCTGAAATCTCAAACATTAGGGATGCAGGAAGTTTTACAGTAGTTTCATTAAGACCTGGAATAATAAGATGGACTGCAAGAAAATAGATGTAAATAAGATAAGGGGAAGAAAGTACATCATGACATAAAATGAAGCTAAGCACATCAGAGACTGCAAACTACGAAGCGTAGCACTTATTTTGCTTAGTAAATTTTAACCCAAACTTTAAAACATTGGAAAAAACATGACCATACATTTTAAATAGAATGTTTTTCATATTTAACCAAACTACTAAAATCCTCTGGCTTTTAACCCATAGACTCAAAATTGTAAAATGGCTGCTTAAGATGTGTGGTGAACAATGATCATTATCAATAATAATGATTTTTAAAAGAGCAGTTTGGTCCACTCTGTGGGGCAGGTAGGACAGGTGCCATCATTCCCACTGCACACGTGCTAGAGCTATCTCTTTAACACACCATGATAAAGATAGCGTGGCTTGGCTCCTAGCCTGGAATGGACACCAGCCAGGATGCTAAACAGTGAAAGGAAGTGAACCACATCAGTTAAACAGAACTACTCACACTGCAAAACTCCAGAAAAGCCCTATGCTCAAAAGATAGCCCGATTTGCTTAATCTAGGCATAGATTTCAAGATCTACTCACCTAGTATCACTCCTCCCAAGGGAGCTTTTTCTGGGGATTTAGTTGAATCCTTGTGAGTAACATTCTGAATCACTGTTGAAATACAAAAAGACTGTGTGAGGGGGTGGGAAATACGAGGCAGTAAGAAGCTAGTAATGTGAAGTCATCTGCGCTGGAAAAGCCTTGATCTAACTTTATTAATACAAAGCAACTCAGTGGGCTGGCTATGTAGCCAACAGAAGGGTTGGAAGGCATACCTTAACACCTGTGCCTTTAACTAATGAAAGGCTATTATTCTATCATAAGGTGTTCCTTTCTAATTACTGGAAAATTTTCTTCCTAACTCTATTCTCTGAAGCCTTCCTTTTCCCCAAATCAATCAGTACTAGCACAAAATGAGGTGACGACCCAGCAATAAAAGTTTAGAAAACTTATTTTCTCAAAGCAGAGTCTTGAGTAATATCAACACTGACTCTGTTTTGAGAATACACTTGGGATGTTGTGTTTTCTGAAAATGAAGAACTATTTTTTTAAGGGCTCTGTCCCTTCTACCAAGAAGCTTTCTGGAAATAATAGATTTTAATAATTTGAAAAACCAGAAGTCAAAACAAAAACAATCAGATACTGAATTGAAATGGTATTATAATTCTGGAAACCTGGATGTCTTTACTTTCCTTAAAGTGACCACTAAATCAGCTTTCATTTTCATTCATGAAAATATCCTATCAATGGATTTCTTTGGGTATGACAACTTAATCCTGGGCAAAGCTCCACATATTTAACTTGTTTTAAAAAATTTAATACTTGTAATGGTTGCTTTGTCCTTAGTTGTCTGACCAGTGTGACCAGCGCAAGGCTTGGCGTATTGGTAAAAGAGCCAAAATTATCCATTAACTTCCAATTTACTAGACCATTATATTTTCTTTGAACTTTTTCTTAAAAAAAAAAAATCAATAAAAAATTTGAGAAAATTTGTGCCATGTTTGATTACCTTAGCTAAAAGTATATTAAAGATTGCTCTAAACACATTTCCAGAGCAGACAAATTACCTTGCTTGATGATTGTTATTGGGATTAGCTTCCTTGGGACATATGCTGGCTGAAAAGAGAAGAAGAAAGTCAGCTTTCCAGTCACTGTGAATCACTTTCTGTTCTTTAAAACATATCAGAACTGGAAGTATCCCTTTCTTGTCTTCAACGGAGTCTCCTGTGACGCTGGTTTAATAGTTGCTAGTGGCGGGGCACGGTGGTTCACGCCTGTAATCCCAGCACTTTGGGAGGCCAAGGCGGGTGGATCACCTGAGGTCAGGAGTTCGAGACCAGCCTGGCCAACATGGTGAAATCCCCATCTCTACTAAAAATACACACACACACAAAATAGTTGGGCATGGTGGCAGGCACCTGTAATCTCAGCTACTCGGGAGGCTGAGGCAGGAGAATTGATGGAACCTGGGAGGTGGAGGTTGCAATGAGCCAAGATTGTACCATTGCACTCCAGCCTGGTTGACAACAACGAGACTCCATCTTAAAAAAAGTTGCTGGTTAGATTGTTAGCACATCCATCTGCCTCTACTTTATTGGATTCACTTGGTTTCCCTCATAAATATCCCCAGGTTTGACAGAAGCAATTTCTTCAGAACTCCCGTTAGTTCACTTTACTTAGAAACTGCAATGGAAAGAAACCAAATCTTCTGTATTAAATATTAGTTTATTTTCATTACATTTGAGATATGACACCACCAAATTGCTTTTACAGTTCCTCTCAAAAAGATGCTAAGCTATCTATTATCTTCGAAAACCAATCAAGATCAATTGTTTGAGTGTACCCAATTGCTGCTGCTGCTGCTGTTACTACAGCTACCACAACCACCATGAGCTCCCAACACCAAGCACTTATTGCTCAAGGAAGCAGAGCAAGGACTCCGATCCAGACATTTCTTATTCCACAGCTTGTACTTTCAACCATTCTGCACGTGTTTATACACAAGGGACCTCAGAATCAGAAGGATGTATCCCAGAGGACTCTGCTTCCTCTCTTCACCCAAATTACCTTAGAAGTCCCACAGGAGGTTCTGATGTCATAAACGAGCCTGAACTAGGGATGGGTGTAGACTTTAAAGCAGAGTCATTGCTAGACATAATCATGAGGCCAAAGATAAGACAGACTAGAGGGACACAGGGCAGGTGAGGAGAAAGGCAGAAAATTGTATACAGGAGAATTAGAGTTGAGTTGAAAGGGCAAGATTGATGTCCCCTTTCTGATACTTGGTTTAGCCTGTATACATGATACAGGTATGGCGGTATGGCGTATACTAGACCTGCTGATCATCAAGGAGGTGCTGAATATGAGCTGCTTACCAGATAGGTGTTTACCTGATTACCAAATCCCTTACAAGGGCCAACACCTAGTAGTGAGCAAAATATACTTTTTGACATACTACCATTTTCATAAGTGATATAGCCCTGGTAAAGAAGGGACAATACGCCAAGCTTACTGTTGGCTATTTTTCTTATATTAAGGTTCTTATGTTCTAAAAAACCACAACAAATAAAAGTTTACTATCATCAGATTATTTTTTTAAAGGGGTGTCTGCATGCAATGACTCAATGATTTCCTCCTTAGCAACCCAGCCTAAGGAATTAATCAAAGACGGTGTTTATTATTATAATTTAAAATAAATTTATTATCCAAAAGTAGAGGTTTTATTCAATGATAGTTCAAAAATTTGACTTGTATTTAACAAAATGGAAAAATGCAGAATATAAATAAGTACCAAGGGTACAAATTTGCATGCACAGTATAACCCAATTTTATAAATATGTGTATAGAAAAGAGGCCAGAGGGAAATAAATCACCATTTCCTTAAAACAGTGAGTTCTTGTAAGCCAAAATTAATTTCATTTTGTGTACCTTTCTATATTTGCCAAATTTCTAATAAGGGCAAATTACATTTATAATCAGAAAAAGTTATTTTAATCAACAATCTGTTTAACTACCACATATGCTTCTGTATGGCAACTGAGCTCATACACTATCGATAACTAGAGGAATGATGCAGATATAATTTAGACATACTCTTTCTTGGCAACAGGAGAGAAATAGTAGGAAGATAAGTATAACTTTCAGCGGGGGATAAAAATTACCAAACTCTCAGCTTTGCAGTTACATGGGCAGGAGGATCCCTTTTGGCTTTATTATAAAAAAAAATTAAATGTGAGCACTGCACAGAAATCCTTCCCCAGGGGAGAAAAGCTAGGCCCACCCTTGGCACTCTGCACTCACGAGCCCACCTTAAGAGAAGCCCCAGCAGCTCCTCTGCCTGCACTGTCTAGTTCTCACCTGCCCTGCTCCAGCAAAAGAGTTGCTAGCATATAGCCTCTAACTCCTCTGAGAATTTTTATTTGTCCATGTTAAAACAACTTGTATTTTTTGCTATTTTTAAAATCATTTCTTTTTTCATAATTGTATCTATTTCTGGGGTACGATGTGATGTTCTCATCTAAGTGCACAAGGCAGGATGATTAAACTAAGCGAATTACTATATCCACCTCCTCACTTTTACCGGTCATTTTTTTCTGGCGAGGCATTTGAAATTTATCTTTAGCAATTTAGAACTATACATCAATAGTAACTATGGTCACCCTGCCGTGCAATGGCACTGTAAAGCTTACTCCTCCTGTCTAACTGAAACTTCCTACCCTTTGCCAATATCTCCTCACTGCCCCCTTGCCCCTCACTCTCTGGTAACCACCATTCTACTCTCTGCTTCTATGAGTTTGACACTTCTAAGACTTTTAAATGCTTGGCGTGGCAACCTTCAACTACACGGGAGCTGCCAGGCAGGAGAGCCACATTATTTTTCTATGTACTAATTATCATTTTTGTTCGGGCTGTGGCTGCAGCTAGAGGCATTTGAATGGCCTGTCCTCTATTTGCCCTGTCACTTAGTGCACGTTTTGTTGAACGCGAAGTTGTTCCAAGATACTTAACACATTAGAGTAGAAAAGCATACATGTTGCTGTGCTGACTGAATGGCATTATACCAGTTTAATTTTCCTTGTCGTAATGATTTGTTTTGAACAAACAATTTTTTGAGAAGGACAAATGGAAAATATTCTGCTATTCACATGAATGGAACAAAGTTTCTGAGTTCTTACTCCAGTGTTCAGTTGAAGTGACAAGAACATATGTACAATATGTGCTGCCAAAAATTAAAAAATCATTTAGCTGCAGAATGCAATTTTGTTTTCTAGGCCTAGAAATGCTCTCCTGCTTAATCCACAATCCAAAGACGCACAAGGACTGTACTAATGAGCAAACAGCTGCATCTCTACAGGTGGGTTTTTAAAGGGCATCGGGAAAGTCCTGTGGCTCACCATGTCTCTGCCAACACCTCTACAATTTCCATTTGGAAATTCACAACGTGAATCCCCTCCTATGTCTTCTTATCAAATAAAAGGGCAGGGAAAAGTTTGTTAACCACACTCACTGCAAAATGAAGTACTGTGATAATTTCCAAGATGTAGTGTTTAACCAATTACAATCCAATTTTGATAGAACTGTTTTATGTACAATGTTTTAAAAAAATATTTCCTTGCCGTCCTTTCCTTACTTTTTCTAGGCTTGTTATTACTAACAACTATTAATGTATATCAGAGTCACAGGTGCAGACAGTGTGGGGCCTGGAAATGGGAAGGAGGCAGTGACAGCCCCGCAGGCTTCCGTACTGTTTTGGCTGGTGTGGCCTCAGCACAATACTGCTGCCCTCAAGACACCACTCTGGCAGCGATCTTCCTTCTTAGGCATTCCCTTGTTGGCTCTCTTTTCTCTACAGCTTGCCGATTCCCCCATTCTTGCTGCAAACCTCCACCGCTTCTTCCTTCCATAGTTCTCGTCTTTCAATGTTTACTAAATGCCAGGAAGTAAGCATATTTCTTTCTTGCCCTATAACAGATTTTTTTTTTTTTTCTCATTTCCAGATATCCTGTGCATTACAAACGCAGGTTGGGCTATGCCTTGAGCAGAAGTCTGGTTAAGATCATTTATTTTTACCGATTTTCTGGGACACTGCGGCAACTCATTGAGTTGGTGACACTCAATGAGGAGAGACTACTCCAGTGTGAAGGGTGATGCCCTGGAGACAAATGCAGCATGCTTTCCTGCCATGACTAGGGAAGGTGTATGCTTCTTTAGAAATACATGCAGCAGCAGCAGTAGCCGCTGCTACCACCACACATGACAAGGAACTTGCGTCTCACCCTGCATTACCCTACCTTCCTCCTGATAGTATATTGAAAATTAGCTGTAATAAAGTTAGTGGTAACTAAGGATGTTATTTTTTGTAGGTTTGTCCATTTGACATCTTCGTGGCATCAGATTATTATTGTAGGTTTAACATTATTTTCAGGCCCTGAGATAAAGAGGAGCTGTCCATTTGGGTAGTGGCTAAAAGAGTGGCTCAAAGTCAAATTTCAATGACTCAAGAGTCAAACCACATGAGAACTCAGGCATATTAGATTCTGGTTTTAATTCATTTTTAGGATGTTCTAATGAAAGTTACAAAACATACTGATTCAATCTAACATCTGGATACAAGTGAATCTAATGTCCTACTTTCAAAAGGCTTCAAATTTCTGGTCAACTGAGGAGGAATCAGACACTTAACTTCTGATGATATATTAATAGTTTGCCTACATGTAAGTTTTTCAAGTTTCTGCTTAAGACAAGGATTGCTAAGGATGGAAGGATGCCTCATACATTCACTGTACACAGTCATAAAGTGTGGCTGGGGACCGATCATAAAGGTAATCTCTCAGTTCACATCAATCATTTGATAATTGTTACATGTTAACAATTGGTACCACTTCTCTTTTTGGTGATAACTGTGGATTTCTTAAAATATGGGTGGGTCTCTGACGGAAAATAAAAAAGATAAAAACACATGTCATATTTTTGGAGAACACTGATTCTAGGAAGATTTAAATAATTAAATTTGCTTTTAAAAATCTGGCCGGGCGCGGTGGCTCAAGCCTGTAATCCCAGCACTTTGGGAGGCCGAGACGGGCGGATCACGAGGTCAGGAGATCGAGACCATCCTGGCTAACACGGTGAAACCCCGTCTCTACTAAAAAATAGAAAAAACTAGCCGGGCGAGGTGGCGGGCGCCTGTAGTCCCAGCTACTGGGGAGGCTGAGGCAGGAGAATGGCGTGAACCCGGGAGGCGGAGCTTGCAGTGAGCCGAGATCCGGCCACTGCACTCCAGCCTGGGCGACAGAGCGAAACTCCGTCTCAAAAAAAAAAAAAAAAAAAATCTGTTAATAAGTGCTACATACGTCAAATATTGATTTTGTTTAGTTAGCTAGTTAATTAACACATTTTTTTCAAAATATAGAAAATGTTTGAAAATATTAGCCATCATTATATTTATTTTTTTTTTTTTTTGAGTCGGAGTCTCGCTCTGTCGCCCAGGCCGGAGTGCAGTGGCCGGATCTCAGCTCACTGCAAGCTCCGCCTCCTGGGTCTACGCCATTCTCCTGCCTCAGCCTCCCGAGTAGCTGGGACTACAGGCGCCCGCCACCTTGCCCGGCTAGTTTTTTGTATTTTTTTGGTAGAGACGGGGTTTCACCGTGTTAGCCAGGCTGGTCTCGATCTCCTGACCTCGTGATCCGCCCGTCTCGGCCTCCCAAAGTGCTGGGATTACAGGCTTGAGTCACCGCGCCCGGCCCATTCTTTATTTTTTAAAATAATAAAACCTAACAGTAAACATTAGGTTTTACCTTAAAAAAAAAAAAAAGTGTCCTACATGCTCTAAATGGAAAAAAAAATAGCACAAGCATCATGATAAATGTATCTTTTTCTTCCTCAATCATATGGATCTCAAGTGATTCATTTTATATAGAAAGAATCACAGTTTTGTTTCTGCATATGCCCTTTCTCTGATTTTTCTAGAGGTATAGGTAGCAGCAATACTGAAAACATTTACCAATTGGTAGAACAAAGGCACTAGCCAACCGGAAGAGATTCCCTGCTATATATCCCGGGCACAACTGCACTGGGGCTTGCCTGCCAGCGGAACACATATCTAGATACATGAATTACAATATATAGTGTAACCAGAAGGATAGGATGGATTGTATTTTATATTCAAATTTTTGACCTGAAATTTATTTATCTTTAAAATGTATAGCCTAAAGTTCAAGTTGTTGTTTTTTTTTTCCATTCTGAATACCTCTTATTGAAAGGTGTTCAAGAGTTTTTGCTGCTTCTAAGGTTTCAGGTGTAACCACGTTCATATGAATAAAAGAAGTTTTCAATGTGTCTTTTTGATTGAAATCCAGAAAGCAAAACATGTGAAATTAATTTCATATCTCTTGAAATAGCCTTTTAAGATAGGTCTCAGAGAAGAAATGGGTGAATAATTGGGTACAGACTTCTTTGGACTAAAATGTACCTCTAAAGTATCAAACCAGTTTTCAGAATCAATTCTATGTGGTCACATAAGATGGTCAAAGTTATCCCATGCAGTTCTGTTACAACTTCTCCATGTCCCAGAGCTACCTGAGAGCAGAGATGTAAGTTTATATATATTTGTTGTTGTCCAGAAGGAAATAATAAAGCTTCTGAAAGAAGGCTTAAAATATCTTTTCAATGAATTTGGTTTTTCCTTTGGAAATAACGAAGAGTTTAAAACTCATCAGAGCTGGCTACAGTCAGGGTACTCCACCTCACAGCTTGAAGTGATAAAATGCCTGGCTCTGTGTCATGGAGGAAGGAAGTTGCTTCCTAGCCCTTCCTATCATGGCTGCTTATATTGAGAGGAAAAAAAATTAAATTCCCTGAGAGTAAAACGTCAATCATCTTTCCCAATCTTGCTGAGTAACTCATCCTAAATGAAATATCCTGCCAAGACAAATACAAATTACTGGGATATGATAGCTGAAAAGAGGGAATGAAAGAAATGATATCATGGAGTCACATGAAAGGTTAAGCGTGACAGCCAAGAGGAAAGGAGACAATGTATGCTTCCTAGGAAACCATTCACAACAAAGAGTGAGGATTGTTCTAGAAGAGGATGAAAGAGCAGTTCTATCCCACTGTTTTGCCTGTGAGGTACAGCAGATCTACCTTTCCTACACAATGTTGACTGGATTTAAGAGACAAAGGTGAAGGGACCTTAGGGAGAGGCACAATTCAATACATAAATACACAGTACTAAGCCAGTTGGTTATTTGGGGGAAAAATACACAGCTAATCAATACAGAACCTTCCTATATACCATAGTTAAATAAAGTTCACAGAATTATTATAAAATCAAACCACTTACAAAATGAAAAGAAGGGGAGAAATAGTTATCTGCTCTCTAGAGACGGAGGGTCTTTCTAAAATATAATGCAATTGAGGATATCACAATGGAAAAGTCTAATAATTTGGTTAAGGAGATTTCATGAGTTGTCTATTTCAAAAATGTCTATGAGCAAACTTAAGGAATAACAAATGTGAGAAAAATATTTCTAGATAGTATCATCAACAGGTCAATGTTTCTTTAATGTATACAGTCTTACACTATATAGTTCTAAAAAGAACCCATGAAACACCCAACAAACAAAGAACTGCAAGAGAACGTCATTAAATGGAAAATACAATTGGCTAATAAACAAGTGAAGAAACCACTGCTTCATCAGCAATTGAAGAAATAAAAATTAAGGTAACAATTATAAGCTATTACATTAGCCAAAAATTTAGTGATGAAAATATATAAAGTTGGCAATCAGGGTATAGCAACATAAACTGATACATTGCTGCCAAGTTTATACATTGGTACCACTTTTCAGGAAAGAAATCTGACCATAGTACTAGGAAGGCTTAAAAATGTTAAAACTCTGAATTGTTAATTCCTCTTCTAAGTATCTATTTTAAGGAAATGATCAGCATTGTGAACAAAGCTTTATCACAAGTGTTCATAAACGTAAGTGCTGACTATACCATCATCCACAATTTAAAAACAATTAGAAATAACTTAAATGCCTACAAATTGGAAACTTAATAATCATGCATTTATATGATACAGTACATAGTAATTAAAATTATGTTTATGAAGAGCATTTGATGACATGAAATATGTTCATAACATATTTTGACCAAGTGAAAACAGCAAGATAGAAAATTGCAAATATAGTACGATTTTAATTTGTAATGAAAACATGCTTAGAAAACAAAAGATGCTCTAAAGTTTTACCAGACTATTAATGGTTTTATACTACCCTTATAGAGGTAGTTTTGTTATAGGTAACCTTGTTAATGCTTCTTTTCCCACTTAATATTCTAAATATTTAAGTATTAGACAATTTGAAAAGCAGCAAAACCTAACAACAAAAAACCAACTAAACAGACAAGTTAAAAAAAAAAAGAAAAAAATAGGCCTAAGAATTTACCGGCAATCTCTTTTTTGTATTAATATCTGAAATATATCAAAATATTTTCCTAGCAATTATAACAATCTCATAATTATTTAATAATTTCACAATGAACACACTTTTCTGCCATTTCAAACCATATAAACAACATTTGCCTTAGGCAGACTTTTAGTCAGTTCTACTTTATCTAAGACTATTTTCTGTCACCAAAACCAACCTTCTGTTTTTATTTTTATTTTTATTTTTATTTGAGATGGAGTCTTGCTCTGTTGCCCGGGCTGGAGTGCAGTGGCCAGATCTCCTCTTACTGCAAGCTCTGCCTCCCGGGTTTACGCCATTCTCCTGCCTCAGCCTCCCGAGTAGCTGGGACTACACGCGCCGGCCACCACGCCCGGCTAGGTTTTTGTATTTTTTTTAGTAGAGACGGGGTTTCACCGTGTTAGCCAGGATGGTCTCGGCCTCCCAAAGTGCTGGGATTACAGGCTTGAGCCACCGCGCCTGGCCCTGTTTTTGTTTTTAATCCCAGTGAATTACATACTACTATTTTTTTCCCCAGACTGGGCCACAGGATCCATGGGGCTATTCTGTGGACTACTTAATTAGACATAAAAAGATATTCGGCCGCACACCTCAAGCACACATCTCAGAGAGCAAAATTCCGCCCACAAATAGTCTTCGCACATTCAATTGACTGTAAGATACTTCCAATATCTAGGGACCAAAGCCAGCATCAAATTCCCTTCTTCTCACTGAAGTGCCTCCTCTGTCTGCCCGGTAATATAATGTCCTTTGTTACTTTTAATGGCAAAAGCTGCAATTATTTTGGCACCAAACTAATCACTGGGTATGAGATTTGAAATGCGAACACGTTTGTGGTGGCTCTAACAGTGACTTACAGTTATCCCAGGTGGGGTGTATACTTAACATGATGCTTCCTGAGAATAGATTTTGAAAAGTGGAAGGAGAGAGAGCGTGAGAAACCAAGTGGTTGCAGTGAGAGAGAAAAGGATGTTTTTTGATTCATGGGGAAATGCCTGGTTCATAAAACACAAACATTGTCTGAACTGAACAGAGGCTGGGCATTTTACAAAATCAAACTTGTTGCTCCACCATTGCAAAAAAGACTGGCTCCTTTAAGTAGGGTACGATAGAAAATAGAAAGGAAAGGTTTAAGCTGTAGCAACGTACATAAAGCATGTATCAATTTGCTCTTAAAACATTATATTAAAAAGCAATCGACAGAAGATAATATGTATAACCTTGAAATACCCAGAATACTGAAACACTAGAATAAGCTACATTGAATCTCAGAATTTTAGAACTTCAAACAAATCAGAGATGATTTGAAATCATGCTTTTACTTAGTATTAAGAAAAAGAAACTAATTCCTAAAACTAAGTACTTTATCCACTGTTTCATAGCTAGTCAATCTAATTTCAGTATCTTTTAATAAGATGATTTCCTTAACAATGCAGATATAATTTTTTTAAAAAACATTCTTGAAAATAAACTGTTACATACCACTGTGTGGTCTTGGTCATAGGTACTTTGGATTTTCCCATTTACTTTTTTACCTGATGAGACAAGGGAAAAATGACATTATTTCTATTCTCCTGGCTCCTAAGTCAACTGTAGTTAATCATTATAAAGACAATTTCAACTCATCCTCTAACTTGGATGTATAATTTTAATTGCTATAATTTTAAACACTGATGCCTATGAAGTTTTAATGACGGGATGACTGGAAGAAAGCTCAAGGTTCCCGAAAGTCTTTCTTTGGGCACCTCTACTGGTCTAGCTTTCCATTCTGAACACTGGTACATGTTATTGTTTTTCTGGTTCAGTCGGTGTTTGCAAGTCAGGGATTGATTTTAAACTACTATAATATAATAGCCAACGACATCAATGGAGGCATCAAATCTTTATTACTTATTTTATAAATCACTTATAACAAAAGATTCTGAAATATCAATGCTCAATATATCCTGTTTGCTTCTATATTTTCGTAAATACTAGAGCTTAGGAATTATCTGATTTCATATTATACAATGAATAACATAATCAAAAATTAGGTAACTAAGAAAAAATTATAAAAGCTTACTGAAACACACATTTCTAGGTACTTACTTCCAACAACAGTCTTGTGATTGAAAATCTTACTCCAAATTCCACCTTCCACATTGTCTTTCACTCCAAATTCATAAACTGTGTTTGGCTTTAGATTTTCCACAATTGTTTCAGTGGCCGGACAGATTTGAAAAATCCACTTCTTTTCTTTATCCTTTTCTCGATAGCGAATTGTATAAAATCTGTTGAATAGCCAGAATATCATGCTTTAAAATCACAGGGGGATTCAGAATGTTATTTCAAGTTTCTTACTTCATTACAGATTTCAACCAACTTGGGATACTATGTAATATTGGCTTCTCTTCTAAGTTTTTACAAAATTGCAGAGAACATTAAAAAACTAAGCTCAATGTGTGCTTAGGTTTTTAATTTCTCATTGCAAGTTGGGGTCTTTGCAGCAGCACAGTTTTGGCCTGATAGAATTCCAGAATTCTCATTCTACTATTTGCTGCTTTGCAAGATGAAAGTTGGAAAACACTATTCTTTTCCAATTATACATAGAGTGGAACATAGGTGCCATTTTATAAATAATATGGTAGTTTCATAGTTGTATGAATTTAGGCTTTTTCATCCATGGAGGATATGTTAGAGGTAATATCATTCAATTTTGTAAAAAAAAGAACCTAAGACTAAGATGTACTTAGTACTGCATTTTAAGGTTGAGCTGTTTTTATTATAAAAAAGAAGACCAATAGCCAAGAGTACAATAAAAAAAAGTTAAACAATGCCAATTCAATATCACTGTTATGTATTTACTTAGGACTTCATAACACTCATATATACATAAATATACACATATATATGTGTACAATAATCCCTACTACTATTTTTTGAACGTAGGTTTTACATATATTACCTGGTTTAATTGTCACGAAAACATCTTAACTGGTATAAATTATTAATCTCATTTTACAGATGTGAAAATGGAGTTTCAGAACATTCACTTAACTTGTCCAGTATCACCCAGCTACTGACTTGTACCAGTGGCAGTGGCAGAATCAAAATACAAAGAAAGACTCCTCTGGTTCTACTTTAAACAGCCTCTGTAAGTGGGGTAGCAGATCAAGTACAGTATACTACTATATACAGAGAATGAATGGGAGAACAACATGTATCAATGTGGATAGATTTCAGAAACAAAATATCAAATAAAAACAACAGATTACAGATTGGTGCATATCGTTTCCTATAATTTACATAAATATTAAGACATACGAAATATGTTACCAAATATTATTCCTGGCACTGTAAAGGGATAACAAATACTGGAAGGATACAACATTTATGATAGTACTTTAAGTCCCAGTGAGCAGGTGAGGAGAAAAATAGGACTTGAGGTGGGGTCAATAGGTAAACTTCATCTGCTTTTTATTTTTAAATAAACACTAAGTTAATAGAATAAAATAGTAGCTGCCATGTTATGATGATGGAAACATAGGGATGGGTAAACTATTTTGGGGTCTTTCTTATATCTTAAAATTTTCCTCAAAAGTGTAGTACCTTTCCTCCACTCCTCACATCAGCTAAATTAAATGGAGTAAGATTAAGGTTACTTGCTTTTATTTAAAGCTTTAAAAAATCAGGAATTTTGCTCATTCTGAAAACATTTATTGGACATTCTCTAAATCTCAAGCCTAAGCTCTTGATGATCCAGAACAATCCCAGTGTGTAGAGATGAGTAGCAAAACTGGCTACCTAATTTGTGGGGCTCAATACGAAATGAACATGTAGACTCTTTGTTCAAAAGTTATCAAGAATCTTAAGAAAGCGACAGCAGAGCTTTAAATCAAATTTGGGCTCTTCTAAGTTGGGGGTCTGGTGTACAGGTAGTATGTTCATGAAATCAGCAGGAGGTTTGTAGTTTAATAAATAGAGAGAGAGAGATGAGATGCATTTGTATCTTCAGCCTACTTTCTCACTAGGCACAAACCACTGAAAGGCTTGCAATCACTGATTAGCTTGCACCTTTCTAGTGAAAGCTGTGCTCAGGGCTCCATTCCCCCATTCCAAAGTAGCAGAAAACAGAATGAGTGAAGGAGGCTGTTCCAGCCAAAACACTAACTGCTACTGGAAACAAATGTTATATTATTGAATTGTAACAGAATGTAATAGAAATTCTTTGTATCCTGTGAGTCAAAATATCAGTGATTTATGAAATGCGTTTCTTGACAAGTATGCTGCATGAAATTTTTGTTGTTGTTTTTTCCCCTGTCCTGGCTCTTAGAGAAATGTTGAGAAGCTAAAATCAGACCAGATGGGCCACCAAAATTACGCATCTCTAATAGATACATTTCTGAGGACTTAATGCTTTCATGATGCAGGGGTCCCGTTGCTAACAGAACTACCGAAGGTCAGATTCAAGGCTTTGCAGTCAACTTGATCTCACATAACCTTCTTATGAATAAAATGACAGAAATGTTCTGTTCTTTAAAAAAAAAAAAAAATCCTAAACTTCACCATGTTTTAAAAATCCAGAGTGTAAATCTTTTCCACTGTGATCATAAAGCATTTCAAATACCCTCTTAAACCAAGTTTTTCAGGAAAATAAAGGCTTAGGCATTTTGCCCTTCTTCTCCTAGTTAGGTTTGTCCTTTACAACACCATCTCAGTTGATACTTGTATATTATAGGCAAATTCCAATTTTGTTTTATAGCACTATCATTTTTTTTCAAGCAGAGAGCAGATTATGCCACTTAACTATACTTAAAGTGGTGAAGTAAATATTCATTGATTTTAAGACAAAATATAGGTCTTATGATAATAAACAGTTCTTTATAACCTAGTATATAGTAGGTGCTCCATAGATATTTGTGGAATGGATACGTGGTGCTCAAAGGATCATTTAAAAATTAGAATATAATATCTCTGAATGACCAATTATTCAATTCCCAAGACATACTGATTTAAGCCATTAGGTCTACAATTATATTTTGCAACACATCATTGCACAACGAACCATTCCTACAGAACCAATGCAAATTGAAGCCAAACACAATAAATTTCTGCATTATACATTTGCACAGGGCTTACGATTTTTATTTACCTATTTCAGTTTTCCATACAATAAACTCTGAGCAGAGAAAGAATTATCACACAAGCAAAAGAGAGCCCAAGAAGTGTCTAAGCCCTGATAATCAGTGACGGAACCAGACAAATGCCAATTTCTGACTCCTAATCGAATGCCTTTTGTACTGCACTGGACTCATTCAACTGTGGTGTTAGACAAAAGAGATGAAAAAAGACAGACACAATGATCCAAAATGGAAGAAAAACAAAAGTAATCAGCATTTCACATTATTGAAGCCTTTTTCGTTTTTGTTTTAATGTAGATTTACCATAACGTACAGTCACAGTCTTCTCTCAAAGGTTAGTTGACCCTTTTTCTGTGAATGATTAAAACTGAGCACAAGTGCACAGAGAGGCAACAAGTCTATTAAAAATACAAGTAGTAGTCTATGAGTGTCATCAGACTAGACTTCTAGAAAGTCTGCCTCCAGCAATTTGGATTTTAAGAACAAGAGCATCTCATATCCTAATTAAGAGGTAAGAAACTGTTGAAGGTAGCATTTGGTTCAACCGGCATTATTCTGCGCTTGGGCCACCCGAATAGTCTCAGTGCTGCCAGTGATTGTTGCTGTAACATTGGAAAATCCACAGCTCCTCAAAAGGTAGCAGAAATGCCAGTAGTAGCTTGACTAGGATTTTAGTCAGCTGCAAACTAGCAGCATGACCTTGGGAGGGGGGCATCTTCCCACCCTCTTAAGCATCAGTTTCTTAGAGGGGGGACTGGACTCCATTATCTTTTAGATCCTGTTTCTAAAAACTTATTCCAGCAACACATTGGATATTCCATTCTAATTAAGTACCTGAGACAGAAGTAGAAACCCCATACACTGAATTTATGATGTAACTGGTAGTGAATTACACGAAGTAGAGAAACTGAACACCAAACCAAGCTTAGTCCTTCTACTGGCTGCCCCAGCTTAATGTACGTGGTTGACTATCTTTTGGGTGTTCCATACTTGCTTCAGGAATGCTTTTATTTCTACGTGATTGACTACTTTCACATTTCCTAACACATCTATTTCCCACAATTTTGACTCTTCATGTCAAAGAACACTTTCTGACACTGCCTTTGTCAATGTTGCTTCTTGCTTTACTGAGACTGTAACTATTGAGAAAAATCCTGCCCTCTTCCCCTTTATTCTCTCCCTTGTCCCACTCTGATTTCAGGGGAAAAGCATTCTCATCTTCTCAAAGATAAGCTTCTCCATAACTGCATTCCACTTCCTTATTCCACTAGATCTCCAACCTTTCTCTTGATTCTTTACGGACCTTACCAAGTCTAAAAGCTGTTTAACTATCTTTCATTCTACCCCAACAACATTAAAACTGTACTTTTCTCTTAAACCTGCCACTTATATTTTAACATGAAATTTCTTAATGTCTTCTCCCACTTTCTTAACTCTCAAAAATGTCTATATTTCTTTGCAATCTGGTGGCTGACCTCTTTATTATAGTAAAACCTTATGATCAAATTACTTAATCCTCCATGAATTTCATAACTTAAAATCTACTCTTCATTTTCTTTCCCAAATCTGTTTCTCTTGTGATCCCCATTTCTGGTGACTTCAGAGTCCTTTCTCCCCTCACGTCCAATCAGTTGTCAAATCCAAGTATGTTTTCTTACATGAATTATCTTGCACTTGCCTCTCCTCTATTCCGAGGTAGCATGTGAGCCCCAGTTTAGGTCCTTAGTATCTTTGGACTGGTGAATAATTTTCAAACTGGTCAACTATTTCCAAGATCTCCTTTCTTCATATAGTATCACCCACTGGTGGCTGGTTTAAGTACAACAAAAGAAATGTTTCTACTGATATTAGTGCTATCTGAAATGCAATGGCTTGCCTGAAGTTGGCAATTATAACATAAAATAAATAATATCAAAGCAATGAGAAGGCTAGCAGCAGACAGTATAATTTTGAGTGTTCACTGCATGCTAGACATTGCATTAACCATTTTACATGTGTCATCTTACTAAATTTTGACAACCCTATGACATTACTTACCCCCTTTTGGAGATAAGAAAACCAAGACTAAAAGCATTTAAGTAGCCCATCTAAGGCAACTAAAATGATAATAGAACAGAGTTTTGAACTCAGGTCAGCGTGACCAGAATTTGTATCTTCAATGTTCATGCTATCATGCCATCCCTGGAGATGCTCACTGTGGACTCTGGATGGGAGATGTTGCAAAGAAGCTTCAAGAGCTGAATAGACTGGCTAGATGATTTTTAAAGTCCCTTCTTGACATCCCACTTGCATGTTCACTTATATGTTGAGAACTACTATTGTAAAATGCAATGCTGGGTTCTGTGTGAGATGGAAGTAAGTGGTGCTCCGCAGTTTCAGAAGTGAGCTTGCACTCCAATGAAAGAGGTAGACATGCATATGTGTATGACTGAAGAAGGCAGAATGCAAAGCACACAGCATAGAGGTGGGACTGGGTGTGGCACTATCCAGCCTGAACCTGAGAAATGGACAGGCTGCATTTTGAACCCCATTCCAGTGATACGGTTAACTTCAGGACATACTACCCAGGCCCCAGGAAAGCAGAGTGGATTGGATTTACACTTCATTTCATGAGCATGACTCAGATATGCATTGAGGTATATTCCTTGAGAGATTCTATGACTCATTTTCCTAGACAGTGGGGAGCTGGTGGCAATTCCTCAGTAGGTGAATAAACTTCAACAGTAATGAAGGAAGCTAGAATTACCAGTTGTGGAAGAATAAGTCACAGAGAAACTGGAGGGAAGCATCTCAAGGCATAGTCCAGATGTGAGATAACAAGGAAAGGAATCACACACACACACACATATATAAAAACCAAAACAAAGTTACAGTTCTAAGAAAGAATGGATGAAACCAGACTCCTCATGGGATATGGGTACCAAAGAAAGTGAAAAAGTTAAAACTGAGTTTTCGTTCAAAAGTAAGAATAAAGTGATGGGAAAGGTATCCTTTTAATAGTGTAGAAAGTATGAATTTAGTCTGAGTGTGAGGTGCCAGTCACTGTTACCTGGTTACTCTGATGACAATATTCCATGGACAACTGAAAACATATTCTTAGTCATTTGAAAATGGGCCCAGGTCAGAGGTTCAACCCTGGAAGTCATTTACATACTTGCCCCTTCTTTTCTCTGTAGAACAGCAACAAAAGCAATTTCTGAGAGCTTTTAAAAATGCAGATTCTCAGGCTCCTTCTCAGGCCTGCTGAATCAGAATCTGCATTTTAGTAAGATTCCCTCCATGACTTGCATGCACAGAGTTTGAGAAGCACTGTTGTGCATAGCAGGGATTGTTAAAGACTAGATATAGGTAAGATAAGAAGGGTACTGCAGGTAAGAGATTCAAGGATAGAACATGATTCCATATTTAGGAGATGTAATAAGAAGTGAACAAAGGAGAAAAGGAAAGGTGTGATGGTTAATATCAAGTGTCAAGTTGACTGGATTGAAGGAAGCCAAGTATTGATCCTGGGTGAGTCTGTGAGGGTGCTGCCAAAAGAGATGAACATTTGAGTCAGTGGACTGGGAGAGGCAGACCCACCCTCCATCTGGGTGGGCACCATCCAATCAGCTGACAGCACAGCTAGGATAAAGCAGGCAAAAGAAGGTGAAAGGACTAGACTGTCTGAGTCTTCCAGCTTCCATCTTTCTCCCCTGTGCTGGATGCTTCCTGCCCTCAAACATCAGACTTCAAGTCTTCAGCTTTTGGACTCGGATTTATGACAGTGGTTTGCCAGGGGCTCTTGGGTCTTCAGCCACAGGCTGAAAGCTGCACTGTCAGCTTCCCTACTTTTGACGTTTTGGGACGTGGACTGACTTTCTTGCTCCTAGGCTTGCAGACGGCCTATTGTGAAACTTCACCTTGTGATCGTGTGAGTCAATATTCCTTAATAAACTCTCCTTCATATGTACATCGATCCTATTAGTCCTGTCCCTCTAGGAAACCCTAATACAAATGGTTAAAGGGGCAAGAGGCAAACCTAAATAAAAATGTCAAAGAAAGAGTTTAAGAAAAGCTTGAGAAGGATAAGGACTGAGAAAACTCTAATGGGTTTAGTAACTAACTGGTCATTGGTGACCACCAAGAGACGTTTCAGTGGAACAGTGGAAAAGGGATGGAAACTAGTGAGAAGGGATGAGGACGGTGTGGATGGTGCAGAAATCAGAATGTGGGAGCCATAACTCTGAGAAGTTTGGAAATTAAAAGAGACTGAAAAGTAGCTTAGCATAGATAACAGGATCGACAGAAGGCTTTGTTTTCAGGGAGAGAAACTTTGAGCATGCTTGCCAGCAGGAGGCAGGGCACCAGTGGCTGCGAAAGGGCAAATGGCAGAGAGAGGAGATCACTGGGGAAGTGAAGGCTTAGACAACATGGGAAGGATGGGATCATGAGCACTGTCTGAAGTCAGAATCGTGTTTCTTGGAAAGAGGATAAGAGAGGTAAAGATAAACTCGGGATGAGGAAAGAGTGAGCTGATAAAGGATAGTCCAGATTTCCTCAGTACTGCGGAAGCTAGAATAGATTGCGGGAAGAATATAGCAGGGAATGTAGCCAGGATGCTGTTGCCAGAATCCAGGGTAAGGTGAGGCATGCTTGGATTGGGAACATTAGTGTGAAATGGAGAAGGAGAAGACACAGCTGCAGATATGGATACATCCCAAAAGCAAAAGGAATGTATCTTGGGGCCTTCATAAACAATAGTAGGTGGAAAATAGAAAATAAATGAAGTTTTAAATTACAGCGAAGTTTAAAGTAGAGCGAATACTACTTCAGAAAGCAATACACAGACAAGTGAGGTGATATTTTAAGAGAAAACGTCTGAGTTTAATCTTGTCATGTTGAGTTTGAGGTAATGGTAACACATAAAAGTGAGAATGTTGACATTTCACTGGTTATTTCATTCATCATGTATTTACTTGGGGCCTGCTATGTTCCTGATTCTCTTTAGGGGACTGGGAAATAATGGTGGGCAAGACACATGTGGTCCCTGCCCTCACCAAGCTTAAAACTTACATGGCAAGACAGACAGGTAACAAGGCACTGGGATCAATCAGGTGAGAATTCAGACACTGAAAATACTCGCTTCTTACAAACCTGGGGGCAGAGAAAAGGCAAAAGCCTGCTCTGGACTGACCAAAAAGGAGAGCCCTCATTCTACATTAAGAGGAAATAAACATGGCCGGGCGTGGTGGTTCATGCCTGTAATCCCAGCACTTTGGGAGGCTGAGATGGGCGGATCACGAGGTTAGGAAATCAAGACCATCCTGGCTAACACAGTGAAACCCCGTCTCTACTAAAAATACAAAAAATTAACCAGGTGTGGTGGTGGGCGCCTGTCCTATAGTCAGCTACTCGGGAGGCTGAGGCAGGAGAATGGCCTGAACCCAGGAGGCGGAGCTTGCAGTGAGCCGAGATCACACCACTGCACTCTAGCCTAGGCCACAGAGCAAGACTCCATCTCAGAAAAAAACAAAAACAAAAAAACAAAAAAAACCCCCCACAGGATGAGAATGTTAGAAAATGCGAAAGTGATTTCTAAGCTATTCATAAAGCTTTAATACGTTGGCAAAGAGTGAGAACTAAAGCAATCTTGAAAGCTTTAACAAGTTGGAAACATGAGAAAGAAAAAATAAACTATTAATGGTGAAATAAATTTGGGTTAAAAACATTTGACTCTTCATCAGGGCCAATTTGAAAGCTTTCTTTCAAATTGAGGCTCTATTGAAGACAAATGTGTACACTCTTCCATTCAAAACCTATTAAGAATAAAAACTGTAAATGAAGCACATCTGCTCTCCAATGTGAACTCAGAAAAGAATCTTAAAGCATGGGAGACCCATATAGACCCTATACAAATAGGTAGAGAAACATGCACCACAAAGGATAAATTGACATTTCATTGATACTTCCAAGCTAAAAACAAAACAAAAACAACGAGGGTTTTCTAACTGGAAACTTACAACCTAAGAGCTTTGATGTACAAAGTCTATAGTCCAAATCTAAAAACAAATTTCACTAAGTTATTTGCATAGGATAAATGAGGCTGCACAAACCAATGTAAATCATTTTTTTTAAAATCAGACTGTACAGAGGGAACCAAATATCAATGAATTAAAATGATACCAATTGGTGTTCCTGTAGCAAGCCAAGTGCATTCAGATTGCAATGGTTTTGTAAAAAGATACTTCTAAAGGAAAACTTTAGCTGTATTAATCTTCCAATTTTCAGGAAATAACCATCATTTTTAGCTATTATTGCTGATGCTAACCTACTGGATTAGTCTAAATTCTAAAAAGATTCTGCATGAACATATGAGGGTAGATTTCTCCAAGTCTAGTCTGCTGCTAATTACACTAATTTGTAGTTCTGTCAGATTTATGTGGATGCTTCTAATATGTACAGTACTTCCAGGCTTTTAAATCAGGACTATTATTTTTTCCTCAAACATCACAAAGACTTTAAATGTCAGTTTATTAACTATGCTCATTAGGGAGAAAGGAAGCCTGGGGAAATGAAATTTACAAGTACTCCAAATCCTCCTTTTTAGTCATTACTGTTTAATTCTTCCCTTCAACTCATGTCCTGATGGTTCCCCATTTTGGTCAAGAATATCTTGCTTGTCATTATTGTATCTTTCAAAAGACTTTATTCAAAATGAAATTATCAATTTTGAATATTGTGATTTGATGTGCATAATTCCATCTATTTGATAAGAGTAGAGCCAGGGTGTGTGTGCGAGAGGGTGAGGGTCAGGGTAAGATCCATGTGTGGTCTGAGTAGCTTGGGCCTTAGAGTCAATGGCCTGGGTTAGAATCCTAGCTCCATTAGGTCATCTGTCCTAACTTTCTCTATATTCATTATCTCCAGGTGCTGTCAAACCATGGCAACATCTATCAATTAGAATCAGTCATCAGATAAATTATTTCACAGTAATAATTTAGTGAATTATTGTCAGTAAGAAAGTGAAATTGGAGAAGAGGATTGAGTGCAGGAGGAAGAAATTACTCCAAATTTCAGTTTGCCAGGTTACTGAACCTATTGAAACAAGTAGTCCTACAGATTTATCAAGCAAGTTGAGTAACCCTTAAAATCAGGTTGCATTTTGCTGTTAAAACTACCAAATTTCCTTTCTTCCTTCCTCTCTCCATAACTTTCTATCAAGATAATTTTTAAAAAGAAAAAGAACAATCCATAAATGTTAATTTTCTCAGCATTAGTAGCCTAGACCAATCCATTAGGAATCTGAATTATCATGTTCTTTCGAGTCCATTTTCCAAACAAAATAAGTCATGGGGTTAGTGGTGGGTGAAATAAAAAATATTTCAGATTCTTTGAAACATTTCAAAATTATTTTTCAAAAAATTGGGTTTTGGAAATATCTTCTACATGTTTTCCCAAGTATTCATCCCTTGAGAACTATGGGCATATGAAGGAAAATTTGATTTGTTTCTTGAGTCTAGATTTCTCAACATCAGATGAAAGGTAAGGTAATAGAGAACTTATAAACACTTTTAAAGTGCCTTCATTTTAGCTTGATTTGGACAAATAAAAATAAATAAAACACTACAAAAACAAACATAGCAAAAAAGCACATTAAGAAGTATGCAATAGCCTTAGTGTAAGGGAAATGCATCTCAAAACTGTAATGAAAAACTACTGCACTAGAATGGCTAAAATGAAAAACGCTGACAACACAAAATGCTACTTTAGAATGTGGAGCAATCAGAGCTCTCCTACATGCGTGTGGGAATGTAGATGGAAAAATTAGGTAAAAAATAGTCAAATAGTCAAATATGCATCTTCCTATAACTCAGAAATTCCACTTATGTTTATTCAAGAGAAATTAAAGTGTACGTCCACCAAAATCTTATGCAAAAATGTTTATACAGTCTGTATTCATAAAAATAAAACAACATAGTTCAGGTGCTCATCAGCAAGAGAATAAACTTTAGAATATTCACATAATAGACTATTACTCAGGGGTACAAAAAGGAATGAATTATTGATATCTGCAATGTCATGAATTAATCTCAATGCTCAGTGAAAGAAGACAGTCAAAAAACAACCCATACTATATGACTCCATTTATATGGAATTCTAGAGTAGGTAAAACTAATCTACGGTGATAGAAATCAAATCAATGGTTGCTTCTGGAGGAAAGTACTTTCTAGAGTGATAAAATTTTTCTATTTCCTGATGGGTATTGGATACATGGTCAATATGCATTTGTCATAACTTAAACTGTACACTAATATTTGTACATTTTGCTGTGTTTAAATTATACCTCAATAAATCTTTTTTATTCAAAAAGGGAATAAGAAAACTTCTGAAATGTAAAAATCACTTTGAAAGTATTTAAAATAGAAAACTAAAAATAAAATGCCTTGATTGAAGCTTAAAAATTTTGAATGCTTTTCCAGAGCAAATTTCTGAGTTTTGAAGTTAATATAGTAAATATTTATGATGGGCAAACATCATTTTATAAACAACCTAGAAGTATGGTTCAGCATGTAGCACAGTGCCTAGTACATATCCATCCAATGCATCTAAATACATGCATCAAATGGTTGGATGGATGAATGGCAGTAATTTTAAAATATACTTAGATTTTTCCCATTTGTTCTTCCAAAGAAAATGGTAGCTTCATTTCCAACTTGCTTTTCCCTCTGCTTATTCAGTTTTCGAAGCCAGTGATTCTCAAACTTCAGTGGGCATCAAAATCACCCGGAAGGCTTGTGAAAACACAGATGGCTGGGCCCCACCTTCAGAGTTCCTCACTCAGTGAGTCTGAAGGGGACCTGAGAATTTACCTTTTTGACAAGTTCAAGAGATGGTGATATTGCTTGCTTTGGGAACCACACTTTGAGAAGTATGATTCAAGCGCTTCAATTGTGAGATCGAAGATCCACCCTTTTCCTATCAACTTTCCAACTTATATTTGTCTTTCTTAACTGCCTTTGGCCCCATCTTCTGAGTTTTTAATTACACTTATTATTGATACCACCCATTTGCTAACTGACTCCTACTTCCTTGTATAATAGTTTATGATTTTTGAAAAAAATTACATGTATGTGTTTTCTATTTAGGTAGATAACCTTCTCAAGGGCAGGGCCCCTGACTTCGTTCCCCTCACACCTAGAACAAGATACAGCTAATAGGTGTTAAGTCAATGCTAATAGTCCTGATACTTACATCTTCTTCTAAAGCATGTACAGATGCTATTAAAAGCAAGTACTAATATTACCTGTCATTGGGACAGTGACTTGGCAATGTCCAGTCATGGTGTGGGTTGATGAGGAAACCCCAGGACAGGAAGACCGAGCTCGGTGTCAGAGTACCAACCACCAGCTGGAGAGGTTTGCGAGAACGAGTCTTACCTGTGGAGGTGGCATACAGGTTAATTCAGGAGACATTTAGTAAGTTGCCATGATTCTGGTAAAATGCATAAAGATGACTTGGCAAGATGATGAAAAATGTGAAAACATCGAGTTCCTTTCCTTTTCTATAATCCACATTGTTACTAAGTTTTGCTCATGAATTTAAATGTGAATCAAATGAAATACCTTTTTCAGATTTGTGTCTATGCATGTCTGCATATGTATATATGCATACACATGTATATGTATATTGTACGTGTACGCACATTAACAATATCCAGCTATACCTAGTTTTATTTTCTTGTGGGTCCGGGAAGGATATAGAGGTCTTAGCTGTGATGAGTGAAATAAACAAACACACATACACACACTTCATTTCCTTTACAAATAAAATGAAAGCATGTTTATTATTTTTCCCGGGGCTGTGAATGAGTATGAAATAACATCTAAGACAAGAAAAGAAAGCTTATTATCTAGATTGTAGGTTATAATCTTTTTTACAACCTGTTTATAAGTGTAGAATCCCTTGATGTTATTGTAATAAGTATATTTTACAATGAGTACCTAAATGGAAAAGGCAAATACATTTTTTTAACAATGCTGGAAGAGTAGGAGTAACACAGGAAGCACAGTTGTTCTGATGGTGCCAACTGGATCTAAATAATGCCAAGGGTTATGCTAATACATCACTGGAGATTGTGTTCAAGTACACAGGAGCAGGCACTTGCACTTTCAAAATTATCTGAAACTGCAGAAGTAGCACAGCGAAAAACAGGAAGAACCTCAACCATGAAAACCAACACTGACTCATTAAAAATCATTAGAGTAAATAAAATAAAAATCCGATAGAAAGTCTAATAAAACTATATAGAACATGAAACATACATGCTTTGTATTGCTGTTGAATTCCCTCTTTTATTTCATGAGACTATGTATGTCGTATTTGCTCTAGAAAGAACTTGTGCTATCTAATGAAGTGGGAACCAAATGGCAAAATGGCCTGCGACCTCCATTAAGGTAAGTAGGAGAATGCCCCTTGCATTAGCCTATTGGTGGTCATCTGAATCAAATGCTCTTCAAAATTGTGCCAGGCTTGTTCTTTTTGTTAATTTAAGTTCTGTAAGTTGTTATTCAAGCAAGAACCCTTCTTAGCACAGAATACACCTAACCTAGTGGTGGCAAATTGCCTCATTATAGGATAGTTGACTTTTAAAGATACTTGAAATAATTTTCAAAGATAGTTATCATTTACATGGTTGGAAACATGGGTTTATTCTTCTCTAACTTTTGCAGACCCAGCTGTAATTGTGCCCCATATGATGGTGATTTAAATCGTCATGTATGAGCTCCAATGAGGGCAGATTAGAATCTGCAGTGAAGGCAGGAGCACTTATAGTTTCAACAAGCCCTGGGATGATTCTGATCTTCCCTTTTCAATTCCTGAGTTGATTTTCACTAATGTGATGCAACAATCTCATTCACTTTACAGATGAAAAATAAAGCACAGAGAAGTTTCAAGATTGTCCAAAGTCACACTAAGAGCAAAGTCAAAATTCAAATCCTGGGTCTCCTCTATCACGACCTAGTTTTATTTTTATGATATCACTGTCTTGGCTCTCAATGTCTAAAGGTAATGCCATTTAGCGATGAAAGACAGACATATTTTTCCATGTAAGGAACCCAAGGCTTGTGTGACCAGGGGAACCTAATGATCTCCCAATTATTTGTATGACCGAATAACTATTTCAGTAAGGTTGAATCTTAATATAAAAATAATTAAATCATTAAAATGCAGGTGACAGATACAAATATAGAATGAATGGAAGCTAATCCTTTAGTCATTATGTCATTCCTAAATGCAGATAACCAAAACAAAAATTGTATCTGCTATCCAAAAAGAAAGGTGGGGTGTTATATCCTGAGCAAGATGAAGCAATTTCCTGAGCTGGTCATAAAGTAAACAATAATTTCTAAGGCTAATGTCATAGAATCCTCAAAATAAAATGAAGTTATAAAGTGCTAAGGCATTATCATTCTCTTGACGTTCCTTATATAATTTTGTATATTTGTACTATGATCATATTTCTATCAAGAAACAGTTCAATGAGTATTCATCTGAAAACAGATCCCACGGAATCACACTGATGCTTCTGGAGTTTGTGGCTCAGTATTTCTGAAGTACAGTCTTGAAATATTGAGAGTACATCTATTTTCAAGTATGTGGAAAATTGTCTGGACAACTCTCACTAACAAGTTGTAAGGAGCGATTGGAATTTCCCTTTTGCTTTGGGATGATCTGAGGCCAGGAAAAAGAATTAGTATTTTTCAAAATGCTTAACCACTCAATGCTGCTCTTAAAAGAAGTGGAAATCAGCAGAAAGAGGGGAGGGAATTGTGGCAACTGATTTCTGATTTAAGCTATTCAGTATAATTGAATAGCTGAGTGCTCTTTCTCCCATTTTATTCCTCTAGAAAAATACAGCAAACAGAAAGATCATTTTATTGTGTGGTATCCAGCGTACCATAAAAGACGAATGTGCTTTGGAAATGATTATTTGGAGATCATTCACATTAGAAAAATAAAAGCAGGCTGGGCTTGGTGGCTCACGCCTGTAATCCCAGCAGTCTGGAAGACTAAGGAGGGTGGATCATGAGGTCAGGAGATCGAGACCATCCTGGCTAACATGGTGAAATCCCATCTCTACTAAAAAATACAAAAAAATTAGCCAGGCGTGGTGGCGTGCACCTGTAGTCCCAGCTACTTGGGAGGCTGAGGCAGGAGAATGGCATGAACCTGGAAGGCGGAACTTGCAGTGAGCCGAGATCACGCCACTGCATTCAAGCCTGGGCCACAGAGCAAGACTCTGTCTCAAAAAAAAAAAAAAGACAAAAAGAAAAGAAAAAACAAAATTTTGTGATCAACTCTATACAGAGTTAGGAAGATGCAACATCAGATAGAAAAAGCATATTCACAGCTTCTTCCTTATAACAATGGTCAGCTATAGTATTTGATCTAAGAAGTTTTGGTAGTGAAATTAGATGACATAGAATTTTAATCTTTAGTTATGTACGAAGTTTCTATTTATTTATATATCTACTTTCCTGTTTCAAGTCTTCCTAGACTGGGAAACATGGGTGTTGCTATTATTTTTATTTTTATGGAAGAAATCCTTTCTGGGTTGAAATGAAGAGGTTTAGAAGGGAGAGATAAGGAGTAAATAAAACCAACGTGCTGATCTATTTAACACACATACATGAGTTACCCCTTTAAAATGTAAACAGTCTCCTTTAGAAAAGGTGAGACATAAAATTGTGCCCTTAACATCTGAAAGGCACAATACTGAGCCTGAGTTCACACACTGCAAAATAGAAACAGGCTAATAGGAGCTAACCCTAAATGAGCACTGACTACAGGCCAGGCACCATCATTAACTCATTTAATCCTCAGCGACAACCCTATGACGCAGCAGAATCCAGGAGTAGAGAGGTTCAATAACTTCTGTAACTCCCTGCAGTTTGCAAGTGGTGGCACCAGGAGAAAATCCGAAGTAGTCTCCACCACCAGGCTGTGTTACCTCTCCAAAAGGGTAACCTGTTGACCCAGGGCTGACACCTCCTCTACATTCCTAAAGCTTCTCAAGGTATTTGGTCTCCATGGGTCCAAAAGAGATGAAAAGTCATGGTTCAGAGTCAATAAAAGACCAAAAAAAAAAAAAAAAAAAAAAATCAATGCAAAGACTATACCTGAACATGACTTCTTTTGACTTGGAGGGGGAGCAGGTCGCACAACTATCAGATATTTCGGCTCTGCATCTGGAAACAATAACATTATTTGTCAGAAAAACACTTTAAGAACCAGCATTGAAGGCAGCACACCCCTACCCTGACTCAGCATTCCCTGAGTCATCCTCCATAACCGCAGCTCCAGGGGGCGAAAGGACCCAGTAATCTGAAAAGTTAACACTTCCTGAGAGGTTTATTAAGTCATTAAAATGAAAATTAAATCCAGATTTTCCAAACCAAATGGGCAAGGGTGAGGGAGAAGTCTTAAAAGAATCATGCTATACACAGATTTTAAACGCTGTTTTCATCAGTTCTTTTCTCTGCAAAGTTATTTTTAGAAAATCAGATTATGTCCATCCTGTTACACCACTCCTCAAGGAAAGCCAATCCTGATGCTCCAGAGAAGGAAAAATTCTGCTTGCACAAGACACCGTGGGCCTCACCTGTATGAGCTGAAATCACTCACTTTCAGTGGGAACAGGAATATTTATAATGCCTTTCTTAATTTCTATCCTGTTTATGTAATTGCTCAGCCTGTTTTCATAGCTAGTCATTTTTAATGAGCAATTTTTAAACAGTCGCAATTTATACGTTGGCATAATTTTCATTTTAAATATATTTCAGTGAAATGTATGTAGGTAATCTCAAGGTATTTAAGTTTTAAATAAAATTATATTAAAGCAATCAGCA
The DNA here is from genome assembly GCF_008728515.1 of Papio anubis. Lineage (NCBI taxonomy): Eukaryota > Metazoa > Chordata > Mammalia > Primates > Cercopithecidae > Papio > Papio anubis. The sequence continues at coordinate 20,823,245 of NC_044977.1, forward strand.
TATGCTACCTCAATAAGGAGCTAATAATTTATCAAATAAATTTTTAAAAATTGATGTTTGCAAAATGAATGGCTGGGTACACATATGTAAATAAACCAAATACATTTTGGGCATATGAAACAGTATTTTATAAGCAACTCTATTGGATTAATGGATTGATGAGTATTCTTTACAATGTTTCTCTGGAACTTTAAACTCTGAAACTCATTCTATAAGAAATTTCATTTGGATGCTGTAGTCAGCCAGAATTCACACGTACTTACTTAGGCAGACTTCATATCTTTGTTTTGTTTTGATCTTGGATTCAAATGTCCCCCCTCCGTGAGTTTGGAGCTGAGGCCTTCTTGCCCAAGGCTTTGCAGAGCTGACCTCTTTTCAGATGGAGACAACCTGGCAACTCAACTTCTCTTAGTAACTTGTGCCTTGTCTTTTTCAGGACACCTTACATAGCACTATTAGCTATAACCTGCTGCAGTAATTACCACCGAATAAATTAACTTAGGCAACCTGATGAACTCACCTCAGACCTTCGCCTCATTATTGTACAGTTGCCTCCTGCCCACCACAGATAAAGGAGCATTCATTCTGTTCTGTCTCGTGTGTTTGAAAGCACGTCTTGCGGCCGGGCGCGGTGGCTCAAGCCTGTAATCCCAGCACTTTGGGAGGCCGAGACGGGCGGATTACGAGGTCAGGAGATCGAGACCATCCTGGCTAACACGGTGAAACCCTGTCTCTACTAAAAAATACAAAAAACTAGCCGGGCGTGGTGGCGGGCGCCTGTAGTCCCAGCTACTCGGGAGGCTGAGGCAGGAGAATGGCGTGAACCCGGGAGGCGGAGCTTGCAGTAAGCCGAGATCCGGCCACTGCGCTCCAGCTTGGGCGACAGAGCGAGACTCCGTCTCAAAAAAAAAAAAAAGAAAGCACATCTTGCCTCGTGAGGTTCATATAAGGAATGCTGGACCCAAATCAAATAAACAAGTTTCCTAGTAGGAATACAATAACCATTTCCTGATTTCTTTGAGGTATACAGCAATAAACTACCATGTACTGAGTGCTTTCTATGTGCAGGATACTATATTGAGAACCTTATATTCATAACTTAATTACTCCCTCATGGCAATCCTACCTGGCACTACTATTATCACCTCAATTTGTAGATGAGATAACTGGGGCAGGGTTGACTTCATGGGCATGTGGCATATACAGTCACATGGAGCCCCATGCTCAGAAGGGCCCCATGCTTAGGGTCCTGCTGTCACTATCTTGACATTCTTAATACTTTCATCTTTGAACTTGTGTTTTGTAAGGGAAGTCTGATGGGACAATAGAGCGTGCATGTGAGTGGGGGAAACAGAAGCAATAAGCATGTCTGCATTTTCTTGCCTCCTCACTCATTTAAGGCATTGGAGGAATCCATTATCATATAATTCCAAAGGAACCATGATGTGTGGGAGTTCAGCAAGACTCAAAGGTAGAACAAGTATGTCACATTTACCATTCAGTAAAAAGGTAAGGAGGGGGACACCCAGAGCTGTGAGAGGCCATACTTTCCATTCGAACCAGAACTTGCTTTAGATGCAGAAAGAAGGCAATGGCACTTTAAGGTACCAATGACCAAGAAACTCTATCATATCCTTTCTTACTCATGCATCAGCCAACCACTTATGCTGCAAATGATAAAGGAGAAAAGGGAAAGAGAGGGAAACCCATAGTTTTGTTTGTTTTTTTTTTCCAACTCTTCCTCATTCAGAAATAAGTTGAAAGAAGAGTGTTGGTAGAATGTGCACATATCAAGAAGCGAAATAAACAGCTGAATTAGTTTTGTGTAGCATTTCCACTATTCTGGTAGGAACAAAATACATATGCAAAATACGCATGTATAAACTGTAAAATTTGAATTGTGCAATTTCAGTAATTTCACTTAGGAGTTAAAGGCTCTTACGTTTGCATTTAAACCTGGGATTGAACAATATAAAGATACAAAGTAAACTTCATGCTAATAATTTTACATTTTTTATTTACTAAGACATCAAATAGTAAATAAAATAAATAAATAAATAAAATCATGACAAAATGAGAAACCACAAAAAGGAAAAAGTTTTATATTTTAGTGTCTTTAACAATTTTTTCATGTTTTTGAACCAGGGGACCTGCATTTTTATTTTGTTCTTGGCCCTGCAAGTTATGTAACTATCTTAATCAAGTCTACAAAATGCTTTTTAAATAAATCTCAGGAATTCACTTTTAGAAAACAAAACCCCTAGTTTTCCTAAATTGTTCTCACTCTAGCAGAGTCTCTTAGAGTTAACCTTTTAGATTCTTTCTTGATATGGATTAATTATGCCTAATGCGTAGAGGTTTTTATAAAAAGATCTGAAACACTAGAAAAATAACATATACAGAAGCCAAAGATAGTACCATGATCCAAGACATATGGTTATATGAGCAATTTAAAAATACCTTTTGTTATGATCACAGTTAGTTTATAAGCATAGAGCACATTACAATAATTACAAATTAGACAAATGTCGTTTCACAGGTGCATGTGTTGGCTCTCACTGCTCATTAAATATTTCCAACATACACATAGTTTGGGAGTCTTTGTGTGCTACTGGGGACACAGGTGTGGAAAAATAAAACTAAAGAATAGGATTTCCCGGAGCTTGCAGTGAGCTGAGGTGCACTTCAACCCTGGGCAACAGGGTGGTTAAATCTCAAAAAAAAAAAGGGTTTCTATTTCTATTTCTTTTCTGTACAATAAAATTCTTTGTGGATTTACAGTAGCCTGGAAATAAATACATTGTAGACTGGAATTCTGCCAATATGTATTACTTCATTTAGAAAGATATATAATTAAAACGACAATTTAGGAAAAGTTGCAGAGAATGCAGTTACCTTAACAAAGTTTCCATTTCTAATGTTTAATTCTATACAATGTGGCAGACTAATTAAATCTAATTTGCTTAATATTTTGAATGCCCTATGGTGGAGGACAGGGGCAGTTTACTGCTTAAGGAAATCTACTGTTGAAATATTTTGTTAATTACCGGATTTTTCAGTAATACTCTCATAATTGCAGTTTGATAAATCCCAATTTTCACATTTTGGGTCTGCTCCCATTAGAGGACGCCTGCATTGTAAGCCTCACTGCTTCAGAATGTCATCACAGGGAAGCTTAGTTCTGCATGCAAGGTTTCTGCCATTAAAGTGTCCACAAAAGAAGCATGAAATAAACCAAGATAATCCTAAAAGAAATTAGGTAAGGGGGTCTGAGAAAGGCCCTTGCCACGTTTAACAATTTTTTCGTTAAACTAAATTTCTGGACATAAGAGCACCGACTCTGGAAACAGATTAAATCCTATGCAACTACATGCTAGTACAAGTCAAAGTACTTAACCTCTGTGTACCTCAGTTTCCTGCAAAGTAGGAAAAATCATACCTAGTTTCATAAGGTTCTTAAAGATAATTAAAGTTGTAACAAAGGCCAGGCATGGTGGCTCAGCCTGTAATCCCAGCACTTTGGGAGGCCAAGGTAGGGGGATCGCTTGAGCTTGGGAGTTTGAGACTAGCTTGGGCAACAGGGTGAAACCCCATCTTTACAAAAAATACAAAAATTATCCACACATGGTGATGGGCACCTGTAGTCCTAGCTACTCAGGAGGCTGAGGTGGGAGGACTGCTTGAGCCCATGAGGCAGAGGTTGCAGTGAGCTGAGATTGCACCACTGTGCTTCAACCTGGGTGACAGTGAGACCTTGTCTTAGAAAAACAAAAACAAAACAAAACAAAACAAAAAACACTGTAACAATGTCAAACACAAAAAGTATGAATTAAGTATTAGTAACGATGGTGATTTCTAGAAAGCAGAGTTTGTGTTCTACAAAGTCTAAGGATATATTGCAAGAGAGGAAAATGTTCAAAAAATCTTTACAGTAAGGATCATTAGGTTCCAAAATGCAAGCATTTCACAATAAACATTACAAACCAAACTCATTCATAAATATTGATGCAAAAAAACCCTAAAAATATACTGACAGGCAGAATCTGGATCCGGCAGCACATAATACAATAACAAATTATTACCACGTATAGTTTATCCCAGGAATGTAACATAAAGGGAAAAAAAGGCTGGGTGTGGTAGCTCACGCCTGTAATCCCAGCATTTGGGAGGCTGAGGCGGGAGGATCACGAGGTCAGGAGATCAAGACCACCCTGGCTAACACAGGGAAACCTCATTTTTACTAAAAACTACAAAAATTAGCAGGGCTTGGTGGTGGGTGCCTGTAGTCCCAGCTACTCGGGAGGCTGAGGCAGGAGACTGGTGTGAACCCTGGAGGCGGAGCTTGCAGTGAGCCGAGATCGTACCACTGCACTACAGCCTGGGTGACAGAGCAAAGACTCTGTCTCAAAAAAAAAAGAAAAAAAAAAAGTAACCCTATTTCCACAGGTGCTGAAAAGTCATTTGAAAAAATATAATACTAATTCTGAATAAATAAGAATTCAGTGGAATACTTTCTTATAAAATATATCTTAAAACATCTAAATCAAATGTATGATCCGATCCTCCTTTACTAAACATGCCAGACCCTTGCTGGCACCGAGAATGATACTGGGTGAAAAAAACAACAAGACTATTGATAACTGAGTTGAATTTCCCATTGTTTCTATACACCAATAACAGACAAACAGCAAGCCAAATAATGAGTGAACTCCCATTCACAATTGCTACAAAGAGAATAAAATAACTAGGAATCCAATTTATAAGGGATGTGAAGGACTTCTTCAAGAACTACAAACCACTGCTCAAGGAAATAGGAGAGGACACAAACAAATGGGAAAACATTCCATGCTCATGGATAGGAAGAATCAATATCATGAAAATGGCCATACTGCCCAAGGTAATTTATAGATTCAATGCCATCCTCATCAAACTACCACTGACTTTCTTCACAGAATTGGAAAAAACTACTTTCAATTTCATATGGAACCAAAAAAGAGCCTGCATAGTCAAGACAATCCTAAGTAAAAGTAACAAAGCTGGAGGCATCATGCTACCTGACTTCAAACTATACTACAAGGCTATAGTCACCAAAACAGCATGGTACTGGTACCAAAACAAAGATATAGACCAATGAAACACAACACAGGCCTCAGAAATAACACCATGCATCTACAACCATCTGATCTTTGACAAACCTGACAAAAACAAGGAATGGGGAAATGATTCCCTATTTAATAAATGGTGTTGGGAATACTGGCTAGCCACATGCAGAAAGCTGAAACTGAATCCCTTCCTTACACCTTATACGAAAATTAACTCAAGATGGATTAAAGACATAAATGTAAGACTTAAAACCATAAAAACCCTAGAAGAAATCCTAGGCAATACTATTCAGGACATAGGCATGGGCAAAGACTTCATGACTAAAACACCAAAAGCAATGGCAACAAAAGTCAAAATAGACAAATAGGATCTAATTAAACTAAAGAGCTTCTGCACAGCAAAAGAAACTATCATCAGAGTGAACAGGCAGCAACCTACAGAATGGGAGAAAAATTTTGTAATCTATCCATCTGACAAAGGGCTAATATCCAGAAGCTACAAAGAACTTAAACAAATTTACAAGAAAAAAAAACCCATCAAAAAGTGGGTAAAGGATATGAACAGACACTTCTCAAAAGAAGACATTTATGCAGCCAACAAACATATGAAAAAATGCTCATCACTGGTCATTAGAGAAATGCAAATCAAAACCACAATCGGATAACATCTCATGCCAGGTAGAATGGCAATCATTAAAAAGTCAGGAAACAACAGATGCCGGAGAGGATGTGGAGAAATAGGAACACTTTTACACTGTTGGTGGGAGTATAAATTAGTTCAACCATTGTGGAAGACAGTGTGGTGATTCCTCAAGGATCTAGAACTAGAAATACCATTTGACCCAGCAATTCCATTACTGGGTATATATCCAAAATAATTATAAATCATTCTACTATAAAGACACATGCACATGTATGTTTACCTCAGCACTGTTCACAATAGCAAAGACTTGGAACCAACCCAAATGCCCATCAATGATAGACTGGATAAAGAAAATGTGGCACATATATACTATGGAATACTATGCAGCCATAAAAAAAAGGTGAGTTCATGTCTTTTGCAGGGACATGGATGATGCTGGAAACCATCATTCTCAGCAATCCAACACAAGAACAGAAAACCACACACTGCATCTTCTCACTCATTAGTGGGAGTTGAACAATGAGAACACATGGACACAGGGAGGGGAACATCACATACCAGGGCCTGTTGAGAAGTCAGGGGTGGGAGGAGGGATGACAGGGATGACATTAGGAAAAATACCTAATGTAGATGATGGGTTGATGGGTGCAGCAAACCACCATGACACTTGTATACCTTAACAAACCTGCATGTTCTGCACATATACCCCAGAACTTAAAGTATAATTTTTAAAAAGTAAAAAAAAATTATCACTTTAGGAGAATTTTAATGACTTAGATAAAGTAAATTTTCATATACATTTCTTTCCACATTGTGAAAGTAAATTCTATTTCTTTTCTATTCTTGCTTTTCCATTTATTTTTCCTTTTTAAATAGAGATGGGTCTCACTTTGATGCCCAGGTTGCTCTCTAACTTCTGGCCTCAATAAATTCTCCTGCCTTGTCCTCCCTAAGTGCTGGAATTACAGGTGTGAGCCACTGTGCCCAGCCTCACTTTTCCAGTGATAAAGAATGTGTCAGTGTAAGCCTTTCCCTCAACAACTTAGTGAAATGTGAAAAAAGATTTTAAAATAAAAGCATCTGATGTTCAAAAAAGTACTTTATAAATTAAACATGCCAAGACTTAATCTGCGGATTACTGCAAACAGGGGAACATAGTAAAAACAAATGAATTCATCTGTATTAGCACAAGTAGCTCAACATAGAAAAAACAATAGAAATGTTTGGCTTTACCTATCAGTCAAATTAAAAAAAAAATCTCCTTTTAGGTTAAAAGGATCAAGATGTAGGAGACTGGATATTCACTAGATCCCTTCATTTTCTCAATCTCTTCATCTATTTCTGGGCTGTCCGTTGTGGATGGTTTTTCTTGGTAACTACTATCAGTATCTGTTTTAGATAGTTTGTCTTGTATCTCTAACTGCCATGATCTCTTGAATTTCATCTGTCATCTAAGCCTAAAGCTTTATGCTTAATCATTTGTGGTCTGCTAGCTGGACTAGCTTCAGGAATGTCAGTGTGTTCTACCGTTAAGGTCATTTTGGCTAGTACATCGAGGTGGAGGTTGTAGTTACAGCTACTTTTAGAAACATGTCTGGTTTTTAAAGACATAACACATGATTGAAGAAATTCAGAATCTGGATAAAAGGTCCGTAATGCTTGACCAGGAAAAACGTTCCCCTGAGGGTCTTTTTAGATGTTCTTCTCTCCTGCTGCCTGAATCTATGCTCATCTCCTTTTCTCAGTTTCTTGTTTTAATCTGTTTACATCCTTTACTAGTTTATTTATTGCTTGTTCACTGTCTTCCACTTTTTTGCATATAATCTTTAATTCCTCTTGTAAAGAAGCATACATTTCATTTATCTTATGTACCTCCTTTAAGGATCCATCTTCTTCAAAAAATTCAGAGCTGTGTGTTTTTACTGCTTGGCTAAAACCAGTGGACATACAGGAACCTGATACAGTTTTACAACCTAGTTGTTCAGAAATACCCAGACTGGCAACCGCTAAAGGTACCCTGTGAAAAAGTTCTTTTTGAGGTTTATATAAGGCATGTTTCAGTCAATGAGTAGAACAGTTTTCTGTTATTATACTTGGTGTTCATAGTAGAAAAACAAGTTATTGGTTTGAAAAATGCTCCTGCAAGTTTTTGTGACAGCAGCCTCTCTATAAACACCATGATCTGATCTGAATGATGATGGAATTTATACCAACCTATCACATTCTTTTTGACATTGGAGAATATTTTCTTCACTGCTTGCTCATTTACTTCACTTGAGGAATTATAAAAGCTAAAAAAAGCATGGAATATATTTCTGAATGTCAGTTGTATGAACAACTTCAACATCATCCATTTGGGAATCAGTAATGCTATTCTTGGCTTCACCTTTTACTTCCTCAAGAAGAAAACCTTCCGTGTCACAAACCGTGCTGGGGTGGTGTAAGGCAAGCTGGTCAACACACAGCCCGAGAACACCTGCTCTTACCCTCTGTGCTGCCGCCGCCTCAGGCTACACAACACCTATCTTCACAACTTCATTAATCGAAAACGGTTCTAAAATAGTTTACAGAAAAGGAAATGATCTCTTTTGTAAAAAGCACAGACAACATAAAATGTATGCATCAATGAGTCAAAGGAAGCTCTTTCCATAAGTATAAAATAAAAGCCTCAAGGGATGCAAGAGCAGTACCATTAATTAGCGACTTTATTGTTTCTTAGTTTTATGTAAAATAGTAGACTGATTTACAGTTAAAGATGCTTTAGAATTTGATGAAATAAGGTAACTATTTTTATTAGAAGCCAGTGTGGCACATCATGAGACCCTAATAAGAATAAAATCAGCCACAGAAAAAAAAACAAAAAACAAAAAACAAAACGAACAACTATGCCCATGGAAATCTCCATAACGGAAATATTGTCGATTCTTATTTGCATTTGTAAGTGTCCACATGCCACATTTAGCTATATTCAGACCTGAGCGGGTATAATCTGAATGTAAGCATCCTCTAGCTCTTGACATTTGGCCGACAGCTCCTGTACTGCATTTCACCAACACTAACCCTGAGCAATGTCTGCCTGAAAAACACCCTTGAGAAATATTGCTATCTTTTCAGCTCCAGCAGGGAGTTCCACTCACCCACTAGTCAGTTCTCAAAAAAGGGACCTCCTAAGTGTGGCTGTGGAACAGGTACACAAACAGCTCACCAGCACCCTAGGCTCTGTGGCTGTCAGCTGCCTTTGCCCCTGCTATAGATGGGTCCCCTGTGGCCTGTTAGTAGATGAAGGGGAGAAGGGAGAGGGTAACCCCACTGAAGAAGTCAGTCTAGGCAGAGGCGGGCAGGCCTGTGGGGAGTGGAATGTAAAAAGAGTAGAATGCTGTTGTCTCGTCACTTATTGAAGGCTACTTACCAGTAGTTCTAAGTGTCAGCAGGGGGACCAACTTTGCGCTCCACCCACCCCACCCATTGTCCTATTCCGGTGACAAAGAACTGAGTAATAAAACCAAATTGACACCACAACAGCAAACCGGTTTCAGTAATGGGGTATAAAAATGATTCATAACTCAACTGTAGTCCATATCCACCCTGAAGACCATTGCTGGAAAAAGATAGGCTCCAATATTGTTGATGCCATCACTCCACAGGACAGAATCAATAACGACTACAGAAAACTCACCCATCCATGACAAGTAAGTGACCCTGAAATAATTACATATGAAAAGGCCAGAACAGCAGCAACTGAAAGTCTGGACCAACTCAAGAACATCACTAATGTTCTTTCAGGAAGGAGGACGTCACTTCCGGAAAAACACTGACGGGTATTTTTCTAGAAAATTGGGGAAATCCTGCTGTCTGCTTGGGCATGTGCTAAATTGTAGCTTGGCAAAATTTCATGGTAGCTTGAAGCTCAAGTAGAATACAGAGTAGCATAAGTAATGTCAGTGTTATACCAATTTTACATTAACACAATACATACAATATAATTGACTAAATTAACATGCAGTGTTAATTTTTAATACATCACTCAGTAGATTACTAGCACATTGCCCTTAAACATAAAAAAGAATGTCTATAGAATTATGGAGCATCACAAAGTAACATAAGTCCTCCACCTTTTAGAGTATTCCTAAGCTTCTGAAGAAAGCCGTAAGAGGCTGAGGATCACTCTGGATGTGAGCCAGGCTTTCAGTTCATGCTCTGTTTATGCATGTACCTCTAAACCTGGAAACATAGTAATTGCTCAATAAACATGTTCTGAAAGAATGAATGAATCTGCTCTTCTACTCCTTTAATGCCTGGGGCTAGAATAAAGATGAATGAAGGCAGAGGTTTTGCAGGCAGAAAAGGAAAAAAATAATTAGAGGGTTGGGAAATAGCACAATCAGCACAAATATTTTTTGAAAAATGAGTAATCAAACAATTCGTCTTTAATAAGTCCTATTTGTAGGACTATTGTTTTTTTTTTCCTCAGAAAAAGTATGTTTTCATGTGGAACAAAAAACTTTTTCCTCCTTTGCCTGAAAAATCATTGGAGAGCAAATTTTAAAGCAAATCCTACACTATTCAGTAATTATTTCCATTAAACATTACAAGATCTGTTGAATAATGAACCCACACCCAGTTTGACAGAACACTCTGTTATGCCCCATGGCTTCGAGAATTCTGGCTTCTCTCACTCTTTAACATGCAGTCTACGGGACCAGGCCCCTGGCAGGCTGAGCTCATACTGAAGGTTAAGCTTCTCACAGAAGTGCAGCCAGCCGTACCACAGAGCAACGATGCAAAAATGACTAGGTACAGCAGCCACTGCTAGGATTCCAGAACGTTCACAGGCCTGTTCTGAAGGGAGCTTACGGCTCATGTTGGTGCGGATGTTGTCACAAGAGGGGTTGCTCAGAATTGTTTGGAATTAAGTAACAGCAGTGAGAAGCAGCCCCTCACTGGCCCGCTGTAGAGAGTGAGTGGAGCCTCTACATATGAAATGGGAGTGCGGCATTGACTGGAAGAGAAGATGTGGGGAAAGGGGTATGGGAGGAAGACAAGCAGGGGGAAAGAGGGCATCTCTTTCCAGTAATGTGTACTCCCAATGGCTCTGCCATACTTGGTCACCATTTACAGCTTTCTAAGGTTGTCTGAAAGAAAAAAATGCATGTACTTTTTCTAAACAGAGGGTTATTTTAAAGACAATCCATTGAGGAAGACATTATTGGAGGTTTTACTTTCATTCTGTGAGAGGTGGGGAGCCAATGCTATTAAAAGCATGCATTTCACCCAAGGCTGACTATATAATTTGCAGGGTCGGATGCAAAATCGAAAGGTAGGACCCTAAAAAGAGTGCCATTGAAGGCACAACATTCAACTTGTACTTTCTTCCACCATCTCTGTCTTGGCCCATCATGTTTCTTTGCTATTAGATATTACACTTTGCAGGTGGGTGCAGACCCTCGGCCCACTCCCTTCCCCCTCCACTTACTAGCTCCCTCCAGCAGCAGTCCCAGGATCAAGACCAAAGTGCTTTGCCCTTATCCTCCAGCCCACCCCCAAGGGGAGAAAAGTCAATCTCCGTTCCTCACAGGTCTGCCACCCCAATTCATAGACCCCCAAGGGATTGCCATTTCTGCACTGGGACATATTGTGTACCTGAAGCAGGTGAGAGGGAGGCTTGCCCCCACCAAATGCCCTACTTAATGCACAGTGGCACTGCCAGACGCTGCAAGGACTGCTACCGCCATGCCCTGCCAGATGTCATCACGGAGGTGTGCACACCCAAGTCCCTGCTGGAGGTGGAGGGCAGCTGATGTCGCTGAAACAGGGATGGGAAGTGGGAGGCAGCCAAGCAGCAGGGACACCAGGGCTGGAGGACATGACAGCAGAGAATCAAACTAGGGGAGGGGCTGGGAGGCGAAGCACAGGAACCCAGGCTCTAAGCCCTCTGCACCTGCTCTGTTGTCTGATAGGACCTCACTTACAAAATAAAATGGAAAGATAAATTAAGAATTCATGACAGTGAGAGCAGGGCATTAAACCCAGAATGCAAGGTCCTCTAAGTGCACTGGTCATCTGGCTGTGAAGCCAGCCCAGACCCCTCCACTTCCAGTGCCTGCACGCTGACCACAACGCCGAGGTTCCAGCTCATTTCATTTCCTGTGCTCCTGGGATAGAGTCGGGAGCATCTCCGTCAGCCACTGTCCCAAACTAACCCTGCTTCACTCGCATGCTCTGGCAGACTCTCTCCCCGACACCACAAATGTTTAAAAACTATTTCTCTTACCCACTTGCCACATCCGTTCCTAGTTTAGCAGACCTGTTAGGCATTACAGTTGTTGGCTTTATTGCCTGTAGTTTTTTCCTTGCCCGTGTTTTATATGTGTACCCCATGGAGAAGTTTAGTGTAGAGTGTTGTCTGTTAACTGGTTTAAGCCCTGGCAGGGGCTTGATTTTGAAGTAGAGACTGTACATTCCCACACACGCATTTCCAGTGAATTCACCACTTTGTTCACGTTATCGCCACAGGAAGTGCGTTTTTTGGATATTTTTATCAGGACTTTGGATATTTTTCTTTCAATTTATAAAGCCAGGTCACATTAGCTCTCAGATAGTATCCAAAGTCAAAGCCTTCAAATTAGCAAAGGTTTTTCTTTCTTTTTAGATGTTCTTGTCAGCTTTTCCACGTAGGAGTGGGGAGTCAGGAATAATTTATACAAGATGAGTTTTTAACATTGAGTTCAAAATTACCAGAACACTTAGAGACCACGGAGAAAAGCACTTTGGTGTGGTGTTCAGATATACAGGCTCAGGAGTCAGCCTGTTACTTGTAGATTTCTTAACCTCTTGGGGACTCACTGTCTTCAGTGGGACAAAGAGAATGCTAATAGTACCTGCTTCATGGGGTTGCTGTAAGGATTTAATAACCCATTTCCATAAAGCCTTTAGCCCAGCACATTGTAAGTGCTCAAAAATATTAAATCATCAGGTAACAGGTTGATAAGAACTGCCACTCCAGCATTTGACCATCTGTGTGCCCAGCCTGGAGAAGAGAACACAGCAGTGGCAAACCTGTGGCAAATGCTCCAACCCTTCATTTTGTCTCTCTCTTCTTGATGCAGAGCATCCCCAGTGGCAGAGAAAAGGCTGGCTATTACCTCGGGATCAGATTGTGAAGATTGTGAAATATCTGGGGACCATGCTAAGACTTCTAGGCTTTCTCCCATATGTAGATTGCCTATAGATTTTTCAACTAAACTCGGGTACTATTGAAAGAAAGGGAGCACAATTAATTATATCAGAACAGCAGGTGTCAACCATAACTATGCCAGATAAAAAAGGGTATATAGTTACTTTACTAATAGAGTAGAGTCAACCCTTTACCCCAGTTGAATAATTTTTTTCTCCTGGATATTTTTACTATAGGCAACTAGGGACTTGTTATTTGGGCAAGGAGCCTTCCCTAGCAAACGCTGGGGAGCCAGCTATTACAGCTGTGAATATATTCACCCTGAGTGTGGAGCCCATCAGGGAAGGCGAGACTCCGCTCTGGTCCTCAGGAGCTTACTATTTTGCTGGTGAGACACGACACAGAAGAAACACACACATGACAAAAACAATTGGAGAACAATACAGAAGAGTGTAACCTAATGCTGGCCTTCATGGCATAGCACTTGGTATGACCCACAGGTGTCAGAGAGCACTGAATGTCCATGGAATGGAAAATATTTAAAGGAAAATAATATGTGGATAATCAGGAAAGTTGATGTGACCACATTCCTTGGTTTTGAAATGTAAAAGAAAATGCTAGAGTTTAAATGCTATCTTATACATCTATTCCAGATAACCCTTTAATATCCTTTTACTGGCAGCTGTCTTTCCACTTAAGACCCCTTCTCCATAGCAAGACTTTTGCAATGAATCTGGGACCATATGTCTTTTTGGCGCATGACAAAAAAGGCCATTCGCCATTCAGGGACACTCTTTTGGATATAATTGAGAATGACTTTTTAAATTTAGATTTTGATCTCAGTGCATTGTGTAATACATTTGAAAAAATTGTGCTTTATATTAAAATACTATGAATTTTTGTATTGTGTTTCCAGAAAAGATAGACTTGGCAACAGTTTATCATTTGATGAAGTCAAGCAGACCATGAAAACATTGTACTTGAATCCAGTAGAAAAGAACAGGACTTTGAAAGATGTTTTCCTTACCAAAACAGGATGAAATGGTCATCTCTTATCATACAATGGCTTTCTGGTATAAACTGATGAATTGTTTAAGAAATGGTATACTTTTATTAAGAAATTGATACCTATTAGGCTAATTTCTTTAAAAATTCCTTTGAAGCTTAAGTTCTGGTAAATTTTGTGCCTTGGAGGAAAAAAAAAAAAATCAAATGATTCTGGGATTCCTTTTTTTAATGATAAATTTGGACTCATCTTGAAGATTTAAAGCCAAATACTTCCCAAGTGGTAAATCTATTTCCAAAGAAATAACTAAGAATTAGATGACATTTTGAAAATAATTTTAAAAGAGAAAAATCTATCTTTTTTTTTTTTTTTTTTTTGAGACGGAGTCTGGCTCTGTCGCCCGGGCTGGAGTGCAGTGGCCGGATCTCAGCTCACTGCAAGCTCTGCCTTCCGGGTTTGCGCCATTCTCCTGCCTCAGCCTCCCGAGTAGCTGGGACTACAGGCGCCCGCCGCCTCGCCCGGCTAGTTTTTTTTTGTATTTTTTAGTAGAGACGGGGTTTCACCGTGTTCGCCAGGATGGTCTCGATCTCCTGACCTCGTGATCCGCCCGTCTCGGCCTCCCAAAGTGCTGGGATTACAGGCTTGAGCCACCGCGCCCGGCGAAAAATCTATCTTAAATGGTACCCACAACTGTTTCAGACTTTTTGGGTCTTTCCTTTTCCTCTTTCCCATTTATTAATCCACCCATCCATTCATTTATTGTGTTTCTGAAATCAATGACAACATTGAGGGTAAAAAGAAATCTAAGGTTCCTAGGGTCCTCAGCTCCTGGGAGTTTTCTACTTGGGTGGTGAAGAGGCAGACAAGACACACAAAAATAAAAACAAATTTCAATTGATTAACCTGAAGAATGATACAAGCAAATGCTAAGTCTCCAGGATATTCATGCAGAGGGACTGAAATGTCTATCCTGGCCAGAAATGGCCTTGTGTACAGTACATAAAATAGGACTTGATGGATGGGCAGCACATAATAAGCAGAGATGGTGGCGGTGGAGGAAGGGGAGGAGAGAACAAGTTTTGAGGATGAAATGAGTGCCTTACATATTTTATTTAAACCTTAACGAGGAGGTAGCCATAATACATCTTCCCACCCACTTTTTAACCATTTTATATAGGACATTATAGAAGCAACACATCAGGAACTTATGACCTTTGTCGTGTAGAACAGATAAAGTTCCCTAAGTTCTGAGAGGCAGTAGAACACAGTGGTTCAGAGCTCAGACTTCCTAGCTTGAAACCCTGTACCTGCCATATAGCAGCTGAGTAGGCTTAGGAAGTTTAAAACTCTTGGAGCTTCAACCTCCTTCTGGGTAAAAGAGAACTAATAATACTCCCTCTCCCTGCATAACTGCCATCTTGCATCGGTATCAGGAGTCTGATATCCACTCATGGCAGCTGTCTTGCTCCCTGCCTTCGAAGCCTCTTGCCATCTAAGGACTCCGCCAGCAAGAGAGGGCTCAGCTGGCTTCAATGATGGCACTACATCATTTCCTTCTATTGGTTTATCCTGCTTCTTTTTTCATAAGTTTTTTTTTTAAGCTTCTTTATATTCCCTGTATAGTTCCTTCAGTTATTTTCAACCCCTATTTCTGTTTTTTCTTCAATGAATGCATAACCACTTGTGATAGTTATCTTTCACTGTAATAAACAGTATCAATCTCTATTATTTTATATTTCATTCCACTTTCATAAAAATAGAGCAATCTTAAACATTTTTATGATAGAGAAGTAGAAGGGAACAACTGAAATTCTAAGGGTTGACATGATAAAAGAGGAAAAATTGTGCATTTCCTCTTGCCATCTATACAAATATAAAAATTAAGGGTTAACCTTGTAAATGGTACTAATAATCTACAGAAATATAAATTGAATTACAATTTATAAGCATACAATTTATACTGATTCATATCTGATCAATCGTAAACTTTACTTTTAAATTTTTGAAAATGTTTCGCTGTGAAACAAAGAAAGTGAGAAACTTCAAAATAAGAAACTGATGGTTGAATTTTAGCCCAAATGCACTGAGACAGAATTGCCATCAGTTAAGTAAATTAAAGGGTCATGCACTTATTTTTATTTGTTTAATAGGACAGGCCAAAATTCTTACTAAAAATTGCTTTATTTGAATAAGAGATTGAAAAAGTGAGATCTAGAAATGACAGACTTTTTCAGGTATATATTTTTGGGGGAGTCACCATATTTTTCTTTGGGGGCAACAGCTAAGGAATTGTAAGAGGCACCTGACGACTCTCTTCACCAAAGGCACAAAACAGTCAGCTTTGACACGGCATACCCTCGATAATTAAGAGATAATAATGACTTTGGGAGAGAGCTGTGTGTGTGCGCACCAGCTACTGTGTCATCATCTTAGATTTTGCTTATTTTGTTTTTTAATCCTGTTTCGAGCGTTGACCCTGATGAGAAAACATACTCGGGCATGATAGATGAGCAAGGCTACCTTTCAGTGACTAACAGCTCTGCTAAAACAATCTACCTCTGCAGTTTTACCAACACTATCTCCCACCCCCAAATATAAAACAAAACCACAAAACTGCCACTTAGACCAAGCTTTTTCAACCTAGGCACTAACCTCTTAGAGCTGGCCAGAACTTTAGTGGAGAGTTAACCCAATAATTATTAGCCACTGAGACAAACAAAGCTCAGAAGTGTTAGGTAAATTATCCAAGGCCACTCTGCTTGTTATAACAGCAACTGACAAAATTTACAAAACATGCTTACTCTGTGCTAGAGTCTATATTAGCTTCTTTTAAAAAAAATTTAGTTATTTTTTTGAGATGGAGTCTTGCTCTGACTCCCAGGCTGGAGTGCAGTGGCGTGATCTTGGCTCACTGCAACCTCCGCCTCCTGGGTTCAAGCAATTTTCTGCCTCAGCCTCCTGAGTAGTTGGGATTACGGGAACCCGCTACCACGCCCGGCTAATTTTTGTATTTTTAGTAGAGACAGGGTTTCACCATCTTGGCCAGGCTGGTCTTGAACTCCTGACCTAACGATCCACCCGCCTCGGCATCTCAAAGTGCTGGGATTACAGGCATGAGCCACCACACCCGGTCTACATTAGCTCTGTTATATGATTCAGCCATAGTCTTTACAATGCTTCTGAAAGATTATTCTCTATTTTATAAATGAGAAAAGTAAAATTCAGATAATTTAAACTACTTACCCACAACTATTCCACAATGAGTTGTGTTGAATTTGAACCCAGGTCTGTCGGACTCAAAAGTAAGTAGGTATTCTTTCCCCACATCATGCTGCCTCTCAGGTGAGGGCTGATCTTTCCTAGAACACAGACTGTAGCATCCTTGTCCGGGACTTTTTTCAGCTTAGAGCATTTCCAGTGCATTGGCACTGTAACCTTTTCCTCACTAGAGCTGGCATCACTTGGGAAGAGTTATAGGCAAGATAGTGACTCAGAGGCCCGTGCTGAGTGTGAGAAATGCGCTCCCTTAGGGAAATGAGTGTGAGGGTTAGCAGCTGTGAGAACACGAGAATTAAAACATTTGCACCCCATTAGTCCCTTTGGAGTCCTAACACCTGGTTGGAAGACAAAATCTTCAATCAGAATTTGCCATTGTGAACATACATTTTTAAACTTAAGCCTTTTCTGCAGGAAGGATACTAAAATAATTCTTCAACGTGCACCACATGACTGATGGCTGATGTCAACAGATCATCATTAAGTATGAGTCTTTAAAGGTCAACCCTGAGAAAGTTCTCAGCTAATGAGACATTAGCAAAATTACTAGCAGCTGACCATAAAAGAAAGCAGCAAAAACTTAAAATGTTAACCAGGAGTGAGAACATTCATGATGTGAGTGAATAAAAAGACATAGGAACTTAGAGGATCTGTGAAATGTGAATCATGTTTTATCACGTCATTGCAGGGCTCTGGAGCCCATTAATATTTATTAATAGCCACCTGGGAAAATAGTATTTTTCCTACTGCCCCTCTAATCTAGTATAATCTTAGATAAATTGTGACAGAAATTTCATATGAATGTTAATTGCCAAAATGGCAAAAGGAGGGTTTTGTTTTCTTTTGCATGTAAAACCAGTGACTTGAAAACATCTCTGTCAATACTTAATAGAAAGATAATAGATATTTAAAAATAAATGTAAAAATGGTTATAAATGATTACTTAGTGGACATGCTAGTCCTCAGGTCACTAAATGTTAGCTTGAATATTTCTGAATAATCAACAGCTTCTCAATTCAATGGTAAAATGAAAAATGATGGTAAACATATCATTAAACAAATGAAATGTGTCAGACAAGGCTGTACTTAATATTTGCTTTGAAACTGAGGGTAATTCACTGTGTTTGGGTGTAGTTCCATGCAACTGAAAAACATACCACTACCTTATTACTAAAGAAAGTAAGAGCAGCAGCTGTAAGTGATGCTTTTTTTTTCCCCCCATGAAGAAATAGATTCTTTGCTCTTGTGTAGCACTTTGCACTCAAGGGACTTCAATTCATCACTTTACAGTTACAAATACACTAAACCGCCACAGCATGTGTGTGAAAAATACACCTATTACAGATGAGCAGAGTTGAGATTTATCACACAGTAAACTGATACCAGAAAGGGAAATGAATAGAGATGCAAATTTTAAACATACAGCTTGTGGCAGACAGGATAATGCTCCAACAAAGCTTGCTTATATCCTAATCCCCAGAACCTGTGAAGATGTTAGGTTGCGAGACAAGGGAGAATTGAGGTTGCAGATGGAATTACAATTGCTAATCAGCTGATTTTAAAATAGGGAAAGTATCCTGGATCATCCAGATGATCTTACTACAATCACAAGGGCCCTTAAAAGTAGAAGAGAAGGCTGGGTGTGGTGGCTCACACCTGTAATCCCAGCACTTTGGGAGGCCGAGGTGGGTGGGATCACGAGGTCAGGAGATTGAGACCATCCTGGCTAACATGTGAAACCCCGTCTCTACTAAAAATACAACAAAATTAGCTGGGCGAGGTGGCAGGTGCCTGTAGTCCTAGCTACTCCGAGGCTGAGGCAGGAGAACGGCGTGAACCCGGGAGGCAGAGCTTGCAGTGAGCCGAGATCACGCCACTGCACTCCAGCCTGGGTGACAAAGCGAGACTCTGTCTCAAAACAAAACAAAACAAAACAAAACAAAACAAAACAAAACAAAACAAAAAAAGTACAAGAGGAAAGCAGGAAAGGAGGCCAGGGTAATGTGATGGTGATGGTGATGGTGATGGAGATGGTGATGGTGATGTGATTGTGATGTGATGATGTGATGTGATGATGTGATGTGATTGTGATGTGATTGTGATGTGATGATGTGATGATGTGATATGTGATTGTGACAATGTGATGTGATTGTGATGTGATGATGTGATGTGATTGTAATGTAATGGAAATTATGTGTGTAATTATCATATTGTAATGCAATGTGTCTTGCCAATAATGTAATGTAATGTAATTGCGTGCAATGCCTGTAACCAGTGTAATGTAATGTAATTATGACAATGTAATGTCTGTGTAATGTAATTGTAATGTAATGTAATTGCCAATGAATAATGTGTAATGTGTAATGCCAATTATGATAATGTAATGTAGTATAATGTAATCTCTTATTAATCTGTGCAATGTAGTATGTCTTATTATGTCTTAATAATGTAATTGTAATGTAATGTCTGTCTGTAACTTCTGTATAGTGTAATGTGCAATGTATTAGCAATGCTGTGGCCATGATGCAATGCTGTCTGTGAAAATGTAATGTAACTAATGTAGTATAATGTAATGCATTGCCAATGTAATGTAATTGTAATGCAATGCTTAATTGTCTTGACCAATGTGATGTGATGATTGTGATGTGATTGTGATGAGATGATGTGATGTGATTGTGATGTGATGTGATTGTGATGTGATGATGTGAGTGCGATGTGATGTGATGATGTGACGTGACTGTGATGTGATTGTGATGTGATGTGATTGTGATGTGATGTGATGTGATTGTGATGTGATGTGATGTGATTGTGATGCGATGTGATTGTGATGTGATGACGATGTGATGTGATGATGTGATGGGGTTGTGATGAGATGATGTGATGTGTTGATCCGATGTGATGTGTGTGATGTGATGATGTGATTGTGATGTGATGTGATGATGTGATGTGATTGTGTGGGTGTGATGTGATTGTGATGTGATGTGATGTGATTGTGATGTGATGTGATGATGTGACTGTGATGTGATTGTGATGTGATGTGATTGTGATGTGATGTGACTGTGATGTGATGATGATGTGATGTAATGTAATTGCCAATGTAATTAGATATGACAAATATAATGTAATTGCCAATGTATTATGATGCCAATGAATAATGTAATGTAATAATGTAATGTGTTGCCAATATATTGTAATGTCTGTCATAGTGTAATGCCAAATGTAATGTAATGTAATTATGTTAATGTAATGTAATGTAATGTAATGCAATATTGTAATGTAATAATGTAATATATGTCCAATGCATGCCAATTGTAATGTAATAATGTAATTATGAAAATGCTATTAAGCCAATGTAATGTAACTGTAATGTAATTAATGTAATGTAATTATATAAATGTAAATATTGTCCTGTGCTTAATGTAATTATAATGCCAATGTAATAATGCAAATATAGTGTAACATAATGTAGTATGATATAATAATGTAATCCATTGTCTTAATTAGCATGCTAATAATGTAATGCTGATAATGTAATGACATGACCGCGGTGAATGGCGATGCGGTGAGGATATTGATGATGTGATTGTGATGTGATGTGATGATGTGATGTGACTGAGATGTGATTGTGATGTGATGATGTGATGTGATTGTGATGTGTGATGTGGTATTTCGTGCTTGATTGGATGTGATGGTGTGCGTTATTGATGGTGGCGATGAGATGATGGCGATATGATGATGTGATTGTGATGTGATGCGATATGATTGTGATTGATGTGATGTGACGATGTGATGTAATGTGATGTGATGATGTGATTGTGATGTGATGTGATTGTAATGTGATGATGTATGATGTTGTGATGTGATGTGATGTGATGATGTGATGTGATGTTGTGATGTGATGTGATGTGATTGTGATGTGATATGATGATGTGATGATGTGATGATGTGATGTGATATGATGTGATGATGTGATGTGATTGTGATGTGATGTGATGAGTGATGTGATTGTGATGTGATGGGATGTGATTGTGATATGATTGTGATGTGATGTGATGTGACCCACTGTTGTTGACTTTGAGGTGGAAGAGAAATGCAGTAGCCTCTAAAAGCTGGAAAAGACATAAAACCAGATTCTCCCCTGAGAGCCTCCGGAAAGGAATGCAGCTCTGCCCACACCTTGATTTTAGCTCAGTGAGACCCATGTTGGATTTCTGACCTACAACTGCAAGATAATAAATCTATAATGCTTGGAACCACCAAATTTGTAGTAATTTGTTTTAGCAGCAGCAGGAAACTAATGTATGGCTGCTTAATCAATTAGGAGCAATTAATGCAAACACAGTCACGGAAGACTATAAATAACCAATTTAAACAACCAAAAAATAACATTTAACTTGGAATAAAAGTTCATTTTTGAAGTAATAAAAGCAGAAGCACACAAATTTCTTGGCTTAAAGAAATATGGAAAAGGAAATATGTACGAGGAATGTTTTTTCATTTCCACTAGAATACTAGAAAAGGAATTAATAAAAAGAACATATTGATCTACAATATGAGGTAAGAGTTTTAAAAATAATAATTGGAGTAGCCTTCGAGGAGTTGTGGAATCTTTGTCCCTAGGTTCTTTGAGATGCACAGTGACCTAACTATTTTATCTGCCCTAAATGACTTCAATTGCTACTTTCCTGATGACAGGATTAAATTAAACAATCTAATTGTTTAGATTAAACAATCTCTCATGTCCTCTTCCAGCCTAAATATTCTACACAGACTGAAGTCTATTCAATTCTGTGGCACAAATATTTAGTGCTTATCTACTTAATGTAAATTATTTTGATAAGAATAACCAAAGAATAAGACATAAACTTGACTTTAAGAAGTTTTCAGTATTATAGTTCACCAAAGGAAATAATCAAGCATATTTCAGCTAGACTGAAAGAATCATAAGGTATAGATAAGTGATATATAGATAAAAACCCATTAAATATGTAAAAATCAATGCATTCTTATTGGCCCTAAAAAAACCCAACCAACAAACACTGTCACTGGTCATCCTTGGAAATAATCAGAGCATCAACTTATAACAATGAAAATTTATCCTGCCTTTCTTATTGAAAGTAATGACAAAAACTGCAATAACTTTTGCACCAACCTAATAAAACCAATATATATGGAAAATCAAAAAGCAGATAAGAGAAATTTCTTCTTTATCATTGGCTAAAATAGGGAGAAAGAATAATAGAATGAGAAAATTCCTATTTATAACTCCTGAATAAAATAATAGATCTGGGCAATCAAAAGATGCTAAACCATTAGGTGAAAATTTGATGGAGAATTTTATTGTGAGAGACCAGGCTGAGACCACCTAAACACATCAGTCTTAGGATCACTAAATGGGACAGGCAGCCATTATGCACCTCTTTTTGTGAATCATTAGGAAATACATAGTACCACCTACAAAGTATTACATTTCCTCCTTCCCCCAAATTCAAATCTAATACAGCCTCTAGATCTAATTACATCTTCATAGGAAATACAGGGGATAGGAGGAGCCAGCTCAAAAAATACAGAATGGAAGCAACCAGTTCCATATTCTATCATATAGAATATGGACATTCTCTGTGATAAATGACCCAACTTCTCTAGAAATCAATGACATTTAAAAAGAGAAGGTAGAGAGGATTGTTACAGAATAAAAGACACTTAAGAGACATAATCAAATATATCATAGACCTGTTTGGATCCTGAGTCACACAAATCAACCCTAAAAAGACATTTTTAAGATCACCAGAGAAATTCAAATATGGACTGGGTATAAAATGGTATTATGGAATTATTGTTAAAATGTGATAAAGGCATAGTGTTATTAAAAATATGTTTCATCTGTTAGAGATGCATACTGAAACATTTTTAGATAAAGAAATGTGATACCTACTTATGCTTTAAATACCCAAGCAATGAATACAGTATGTATTAAAGAATACACAGAACAAGATTAGCAAAACAGTGATATATATTCAAGCTGCATGCTGAGATATAAAGGTTCATTTTAATACTCTTTCCTTGGTTGTCTGAAATTTCCCATAATAAAAAACTTTAAAGAATGAACATACTATAAATAAATAAAAGTCTCCCTAGTCCATTTAATCAACTTTCATTATTGAAACAGTGAAAGGTTAAAATATTTGTGCAATAAGTTTTCTTTAGTTTTCTCAACGTATTTTTTATCAGTAGTAATTTGACTTCTATTACTTTAAGATTGAACATTTTTCACCTTATATGGAAAAAGAGCTTACAACTGACCAAAATTTCATTTTATATAACAAAAACATCTATCATAAATAAAATATTACTCCCAATGCTCAATGAAAACAGGGGGTAATATGTCATCTGTTTCTATTTGCGTGGGGGCAAACACACAGCTTCCGGTCACTTTTTATAGTAAAGAGTGAATAGAGTGGAGACTTCTTTATGGTTTTTGTGGTCTAGGTTAGTGTTACATTTGTCAGAAATGCTTACTTCTCATTTTTTTTGGTAACAAACTAGTAGGTTTGCTTTAAAGTGTTTCTCTTATGTAAAATCTAGTTTAGACACTTAATTAACAATATTACTCTGTTGCCAGATTTTGAAGTCCAACAGGGACATCTCTATGAGAAACAAGAGGCTACAGGACAAAATAGATTCATCTTCAACACTTCCTGCATATTATCAGAACTGATATAAACTAATTGAATTTATAGGATAAAATTCTGAAACTCATAGGAAAACTTCTAAGCAATAATCCTAGCAGTAGAATAAAATATAAACCTCATATTAGACTATCCAGAAAGCCTTTAAAAGTATTCAGAACAATAGAGGATCCTTTAAATATTTATTTATTTACTTATTTATGAGACAGAGTCTCACTCTGTTGCACAGGCTGGAGTGCAGAGGTGCTATCACGGCTCACTGCAGCTTCAACCTCCCCAGGCTCAAGAGATCCTCCCACTTTAGCCTTACAAGTAGCTGGGACTACAAGGCATGAACTACCATTCCTGGTGAATTTTTGTGTTTTTTGTACAGAGCAGATTTCATCATGTTGCCCAGGCTGTCTAGATAGAACTCCTCGACTCGAGTGATCCTCCCACCTCAGCCTCCCAAAGTGCTGAGATTACAGATGTGAGCCATTGTGCCAAGCTTAAAAAAAATCATTCTTAAATGGTTTTATTTGCAAATAATTTTTATGGAGAAGGCTCAAAAGTGACCCACATCCTCCATTTACATTTTAACATAATTTAAAACATTTTTAAAGAAATATAAAATTTTATAATACATGGAAAAACTTTAATCTTTTTCTCTGAAATACTTCAATTTTTAAAAATATAATACATTTCCTTTTTTAAAAAATATAGCTTTTCATGAAAAGACACTCAAAATGCTGTAGTTGTACTATCAAAAGACAGTAAGATACAGCAGGAAGGAAAACTAGTCCACATAACATAATATCTTACAGAGATTTAATCCCAGACATTTCATCTATTTTTTTCCTTACGAATTTTTGAGGTATATGGCCAGGGACAATGAAGATAACTATTTCTGCACGTAATAATTTTTTTAATGTAAAGAATTATGCTACGAGTTGCAAAACTTATGAAGATGTCTTGTAATTCTACCATTTGATTAAACTAAGGATGTAGAAAAAGTAGTTCTTGACATCAAGATTTGTAGGTCATGTTACACCCACCACCTCTTGCCTCCTTTCCTTCCCAGCCCGATACCCAAACACCTTACCAACTATAGCCTCTGTGAATTTCCCTTCAGCGGGAAGAGGGAAGTACTGGTTTGGTGATACATTGCTGCCGTATCCCAGGAGAAGACCTTCAAGCTTTACATTTGGACTTGGACGCAGAAACTTCAAGAGGATGGAGTCACTTGTGGTATTGATGTGGACTTTCAGGTTTGGCCTTTTACCTAACAATGGGAATGAAAACATCGATGGCTGTTACTTCCCCCTTTTAGCATCATACCCAAATTCCCAGCAAGTGTTGGTGACTAGAGGCATTGTTCTTGAAAAACATGATGTCTACTTTGCTACTCAGTATCGCAGCACACACACCCAAATGCCCAAAATGAAGCTTAATAACATAAAGTAGCCTAGAATAAAAAGTATATCTTACCGTTCAATACTTAGTAGTTTATTATTGGGCAGGTAGATGGAATTTGGTTTATTTTGGCTATTCAAAGTTGGTCAGAACCTTTGCTTTATACACACTGTCTGGGTATGGTGAAAGCACCTGAAATTTCTCATTGGTAAAATTGAATTACTACAGCTCAAAAACGCCCAGCCTCCTCTATGAGGCTTTCCAGTGCCACATCCACAAGTCTTACTCATTGACAGAGTTGGAAAGGGAGCGAAGAAAAAAGGTTTTTGTCTTAGGAGTAACTGAGATGGTAGAATAGGGAATGCTGGAAGGCAGAGAATGGTTGAGGAGAAAAAGGATTAGTTCCATTGGGAGTACATCTGGGAGTACATGGAGATGCCCAGTAGTGATTGGGATTTCTAAGTGTGATACTCAGGATGGGGGTACAGACCCATCTGGGTGTCATTAGCTTATAAGTGATAGTTGGATGAACTTTCCCAGAGAGACTGTCGAGAATGAGAAGAGAGAGCTTAATCAAATTCTCAAGACATTTATTTTTAAACTACTAAGGCAACAGAGGCAAATAATCACACTAACCAAAGATCTTGACCAAGTGGTGAGGAAACACATTGTCTTTTGCCTTTGCAGCCAGAAGGAACCAGGTTCAAACCCCACTTCTGTGACTCTGGCATCCCATTGAAGATACTCAAGCCTTATCTTCCTGGTTTCTAAGTGATACATAACATTTACCTTCTTGCTGAGTTATTTACAAAGGTTAGTGTATTAGTCTGTTGTCGCACTGCTATAAAGAAAGATCTGAAACGGCATAATTTATTAGGAAAAGAGGTTTAATTGACCTATGGTTCCTAAGGCTGTACAGGAAGCATGGCTGGGGAGGCCGCAGGGAACTTTCATGGCAGAAGGTGAAAGGAAAGCAGGCAAGTCTTCCATGGCCAGAGCAGGAGGAAGAGAGAGAAGGGGAAGGTGCCACACACTTTTAAACAACCAGATCTGTGCGAACTCTATCACAAGACAACACTAGGGGGAGGGTGCTAAACCATTAGAAACCACCCTTGTGATCCAATCACCTCCCACCAGGCCTTACCTCCAACACTGGGGATTACAATTCAACATGAGATTGAGATAGAGTCAAATCATATCAGTTATGTAAATGGCACAACCTTAAAGCTGGCACATAGTAATTGCTCAACAAGTGCTTATTAATACAGGTCCACAGTTCTTTAGCCATGATTCAGAAACCAAAAAACTTTGTAGTTTTTTTTTTTTTTTGGTCTCTTTTTTTTTTTTTGGAAGTTTGTCTCAAACTCATCTGGCAACATATCCCAGTCAGAACCATCCTGAGGCCATTCAATCTTCATTTAATCCACTAGGGTGACTATTCACGTGTTTCATTGAAGAAATGTGTTCAGTTAAATGGTGTTGATCAAGACCCCACTGAAGAAGTTATGTAATATATAATCTTGGCATCCTAGTTATTTTCTAACCCTCCTCTCCAAATTTCTGAATTCCAAAACATGTCTGGCCCCAGGGGTTTTAGATAAAGGATTGTGAACCTGAATTATGTTTTTTCTTTATTCTCCAAAGATTTAATATTTAAAAAACATTTTGACTATTGAAAAGACTGAATTTACCAACTTAATAATTCACATTCTATTTCTCATTAATCAAAGACTT
Source organism: Papio anubis (assembly GCF_008728515.1). Lineage (NCBI taxonomy): Eukaryota > Metazoa > Chordata > Mammalia > Primates > Cercopithecidae > Papio > Papio anubis. Next base: position 20,850,261 of record NC_044977.1, read on the forward strand.
AGCCTGTACAAATACCAATCATCACTTTTGTACAGAATGTGCTCCCCAACATCGTCACACTGAATTTATTCTATGCCACCCAAAATCAGCCTGCACAGCCTCAATCTAACCACAGAAAATGATGCAATTAGGCCTTTGGAAAAAGAAAAATAACCCTTTCTTGGATACTAGGTTGTGAGGATTATTCATACCTCAGCAGCTAAGGCTATAGTTTGAATGTATGTGCATAGTACTTTTTACTTTCCAAGAACTTGATGACACTTTTATAAACTTCCTGAATCTCAGACTGCTGTTGTTACACTGTGGCGAAATTAAAACCCAGAGATACTGAGTGGCCTGTCCAAAATCTGAAAAGGGACCTTACAAACCTTACAAATCAGCTAGTATAATTCCTCCAAATGAGGAAATTGAGGCACCCTGCACGTTAAAAGTAGGGTCAAAACTAGATCTTGGGTTCTCGCTAGGCTGGACTGCACTGTTCCCTTTTCATTGAGAACTTTGTAACTGTCCAAAAGAGTAAGGAGTGACCACACCCCAGATCATAATGCTCAAGTTGGGGTGCCAACTGCTAGTGTTTTGTGTGAACTTTGCCAGGTTTTGATGAGATGATTTATACTTCAGATAAAACACAGATTTTGTCAAAGTCAATTTTTTCCCTTTTTAATAATGTGCCTAGATTAACTCGTTGCTTCATCCTGCTCAGTAGAATGGAACCAATGTAAATCGAACACATATTCTGCCACCTTAGAAGGCTATCAAGTCTCACAACGAATCCAAACACAACCAGCTTATTTCCAACGCTTAGTTGGGAAGGAGCATTGAACAAATCTTAGTACACATAGGCTGCATTCATATTTGACAAAGAGCCAAGAGTCACAGCATCATCATCACGTTAGACCTTTGCTCATGGACTCTGGCCTGATGAATCACATTATTTCTTCCATGGGAAAGTGGAAAAGATGGCTACATCAGATGAGAACAAGGAAAGTTGTTCCATTTTTCCAAACAAAGTGGAAGTAATCCACCTCCTATGCACAGGACTTCTCATGACTCCAGTCCCTCTCCCTTTTACTAACAATGTATATCCACAAATACATCGGCATCGTATAACTATTCAAATGAATTGGCATTTAGCTGTTCTACTTTTTCTGAAATTTCAGTTCATATTACTCTCTTGAGCTAAACTTAAAATGTTCTGAAAAAGAAAAATACAGACAAATCTCACCTCAATACAGCATCACAAACTTAATTTTAACACTGAGTTCTTTTTTTAGAGCTAGTAACTCAAATGTCTTCATTATCTTACCACGTATTACTTCTTCTCTTATTACTTTTCAACATTTCTCATTTGTTTTTGACCCTTACAATCCTCTCACATTCTGCAATGCATATGAGGCTTTGGCCCTACACCTTTGCTCAGGTTGTCCACCCAGTATGGATTCCCTTTATCTTTGGTTTGCCTTGCCTACATGTCTTGACTTACTCAGTTATTACCAAATTGACCCTTTCAGTGTCAGCAAAAAGGTTAAGCAAGTTTTTTTTCCTTCAGTATAAATAAGTTCAAGTGTTCCTTTGAATGAATGTTTAGATGAGTATTAAATGATATTTTACACTCTTGGACAATTTCTCCAATAATTTGAGGTATGCCTATGTACATTCTACGCTAATGTTTAATCTTTGATAATACATTTATTTTTAGTGTAATTCTGGTTTAATAGTTTGGAATACTAGTCATATAATGACAGTTATCTTTCAACAGTTAGTATAAAGACCTCTGGTGAGTGCCTTAAGGTAGAGATCATAGAAAATAATACCACATCATACAAGCTTAACTAGTACAACATCTGTAAGTAGAAATGGTATATATGTCACCAGAAGAGCCCAGGAGTACAGAGAAATAAGACTACTGGAAGAACGTTTTATTGCACCTTATATGAGGAACAAAGCATATGTCAACAGGAGTGAGAAAAAAACAGAATGTGAACATTTTGAGAAAGTAACACTAGTAGGTCTTAGACAAAAAACTGCATATTTGCAAAGTAGAATCTTGGATCTACGATGGTGGGTTCTAATCCTCCGTTTGCAACACCTTAGTGCATCTGTTAATATTTCAGAGTGTTGTGAAATTCTTTTAAAAAAAGTCTTTCTCAGAAGTGACAAACGTGGCATTACCACTGATCCCACAGAAATACAAGAAAACCCTCAGAGACTATTACAAATACCTCTATGTGCACAAACTAGAAAACCTAGAATAAATGGATAAATTACTGGAACCATACAACCTCCCAAGATTGAACCAGGAAGAAATTGAAATCCTGAATAGATTAACGAGTTATAAAATTGAATCAGTAACAAAAAGCCTACCAACCTGAAAAGGCCCTGAGACAGAGAGATTCACATCCAAATTCTGCCTATAAAGATAAGCTGGTACCAAGCCTACTGAAATTATTCCCCAAAAAATTGAGGAGGAGGGATTCCTCCATAACTCATTCTATGAGGCCAGTATCATTCTAATACCAAAACCTGGCAGAAACACAATGAAAAAAGAAAACTTCAGGCCAATATACCTGATGAACACAGATGCAAAAATCCTCAACAAAATACTAGTAAATCAATCCAGTTGCACATCAAAAAGCTAATTTGCCATGATCAAGTAGGCTTTATTTCTGAGATGTAAGGTTGGCTTAACACATGCAAATTAATAAATGTGATTCATCACATAAACAGAACTAAAAACAAAAACTGCACGATCATCTCAATAAATGCAGAAAAGGCTTTTGATACAACATCTCTCCATGTTAAAACTCCTCAACAAACTAGGCATTGAAGGAACATAGCTCAAAATAATAAAAGCCATCTATGACAAACCCACAGCCAACATCATGCTGAACATTCAAAAGCTGGAAGCATTTTCTCTGAGAACTGGCACAAGCCAGGGATGCCCACTCTCACCTTTCCTATTCAACATAGTACTGGAAGTCTTAGCTAGAGCAGTCGGGAAACAGAAAGCAAGAGAAAGAAATAAAAGACATACAAATAGGAAGAGAGGAAGTCAAACTGTTTCTCTGCAGATAACATAATTCTGTACCTAGAAAATCCTGTAGTCTCTGCCCAAAGGCTACTAGAAATGTTAAACAACTTCAGCAAAGTTTCAGGATACAAAATCAATGGACAAAAATTAGTAGCATTTCTATATATCAATAATGTCCAAACAAAGGGCCAAATCAAGAATACAATACCATTCACAATAGCCACAAAAAGAAAAACTACCTAGGAATACAGCTAACTGTGGAGGTAAAAGATCTCTACAACAAGAATTACGAAACACTGCTGAAAGAAATCAAAGATGACACAAAAAACGGAAAACATTTCATGCTCGTGGATAGGAAGAATCAATATTGGTAAAATGACCATACTGCCCACAGCAATGTACAGATTCAGTGTTCTTCCTATCAAACTATGAATGACATTTTTTTTTCACAGAATTAGAAAAAACTATTCTAAAATTCATATGGAACCACAAAAGAGCCCAAGTAGCCAAAGCAACTCTAAACAAAAAGAACAAAGCTAGAGGCATCAAACTACTTGCCTTTAAACTATATGATAGGACCACAGTAACCAAAACGGCATGGTACTAGCACAAAAACAGACACATAGGCCAATATAACAGGTTAGAGAGCCCAGAAATAAGGCCACACACCTACAACAATCTGATTTTCAACAAAGCTGACAAAAACAAGCAATAGGGAAAGGACTCCCTATTCAGTAAATGGAGTGGGATAATGGTTAGCCATATGCAGAAGATTGAAACTGGATACCTTCCTTTCACCATATATAAAAATCAACTCAAGATGGATTAAAGACAAATGTAAAACCTAAAACTATAAAAACCTCAGAAGAAAATCTAGGGCGTATCATTCTGGACACAGGCCTTGGCAAAGATTTCATGACAAAGTCTCCCAAACAAAAACAAAAATGGAGAAGTGGGACTTAATTAAACTACAGAGCTTCTGCACAGCAAATGAAACTATCAACAGAGTAAACAGACAGCCTATAGAAAAGGAGAAAATATTTGCAAACTACTCATCTGACAAAGGTCTAATATCCAGAATCTATAAGAAACTTGAACAAATCAACAAGCAGAAAAACCAAATAACCCCATTTTAAAAACAGGCAAAGAATAGGAACAGACATTTCTCAAAAGAAGACATACATGTGGCCAACAAGCACATGAAAAAGTTTCCAACATCACTCATTATTATAGAAATGCACATCAAAACCACAATGAGACATCATCTCACACCATCAGAATGGCTATTATTAAAAAGTCAGAAGATAACAGATGCTGGCAAAGTTGTGGAGAAAAGGGAATGTTTACACGCTGCTAGTGGGAATGTGAATTAGTTCAGCCATCGTGGAAGGCAGTTTGGAGATTTTTCAAAGAACTTAAAACAGAACTGTCATTCAACCCAGAAATCCCATTACTGGGTATATACTCAAAGGAATAAAAATTGTTTTACCAAAAAGACACATAGCCCTAATAGGGAGTTATTAGGGAACACAGCCTTAATACATGGTACTTAGTGAGACAAGCTAAACTATCATGGCCATCCAGTTGCTGATGGGAGAGAAAGGAATCATCATTATAATCCATTTAGCAGGAGGAATTCTTTCATATCTAATATTTCATAAGGTTATCTTACATTCTCAAAAATATTTCAGAATGTGGTTTAAATTGTGGATATCAAGTTGATCAACATAATAAAATTACTTCAAGAGAAAAGCTGCAAATATTAAAGCACTTTTCTAAAAGTAAATAATACTTATTAGTGTAGCAACAATTATTATTTTGTTTTCAATGTGGCAGACACTAACAAAGAAATTAAGATTATTCTAAATAGCACATACGGACTTAAAACAGATGAGGTACCATATTAATTTCCATAAGATACTAAGTAAAAGAATAGCTATAATACTGATGTCAATAAAATAATAACATCATTTCAGGATTAAATGCATAACCCTATTCTTATCCATAGTGTGTTCTTTTTTTATTGCACAATTTTCACATACAGTTCCAACCTCTATACTTACTCAGCTACTTATTTCATTATACAAAGTCAAATTTTCTAAGATATCAAAATAATAAAGTCAATTCCTATCAGTTGAGATATGGCATACGAAGCACAGATTTTAAAAACTGATAAATTGGACTAGGTCAAATTTTTAAAGTTTTGAATTTTAAAAGAACAAGAAAAAAAAGGCAAGCGACCCACTGGGAGAAAATATTTGCAATACATACATCTATTGAAGGACTTGTATTTATGAACAACAAATAATTCTTTCTATTCAATAAGAAGAAAGAAATAAACATGAAAAAAATAACAAAAAATTTAAATAGATTCCTCATTAAAGGAGACATAGGATAGCCAAGAAGCACATGAAAAAATGCCCAATAGCTGGGTTTGGGAGATATTGTCTGTAAGGGGTCAGATAGTAAATATTTTAGGCTTGTTGGGACAGATGTCCTGTACCACAACCATTCAACTCTGCCATCATAGCACATAAGCAGCTATAGACATCATACAAACAAATGCACATGGCTAAGTTCCAATAGAGTGATTTTTTTTGTTTTAATCCAATAATAATTTTTAAAATGATACTTTCAGTTCTGGGGTACAATGCAGAACGTGCATGTTTGTTACATAAGTATACATGTGTCATGGTGGTTTGCCGCACCCATCAACCCATCATCTACATTAGGTGTTTCTCCTAATGCTACCCCTCCCCCAGCCCCCCAGCCCCCAACAGGCCCTGGTGTGTGATGTTCCCCTTGTGTGCATGTGTTCTCATTGTTCAACTCGCACTTATGAGTGAGAACATGCAGTGTCTGGTTTTCTGTTCTTGCATTAGTTTGTTGAGAATGATGGTTTCCAGCATCACCCATGTCCCTACAAAGGACATGAACTCATCCTTTTTTATGGCTGCATAGTATTCCATGGTATATATGTGCCACATTTTCTTTATCCAGTCTATCATTGATGGGCATTTGGGTTGGTTCCAAGTCTTTGCTATTGTGAACAGTGCTGCAATAAACATATGTATGTATGTGTCTTTATAGTAGAATGATTTATAATCCTTTGGGTATATACCCAGTAATGGGATGGCTGGGTCAAATGGCATTTCTAGTTCTAGATCCTTGAGGAATCGCCACACTGTCTTCCACAATGGTTGAACTAATTTACACTCCCACCAACAGTGTAAAAGTGTTCCCATTTCTCCACATCCTCTCCAGCATCTGTTGTTTCCTGACTTTTTAATGATCGCCATTCTCACTGGTATGAGATGGTATCTCATTGTGGTTTTGATTCGCATTTCTCTAATGACCATTGATGATGAGCATTTTTTCATGTTTGTCGGCTGCATAAATGTCTTCTTTTGAGAAGTGTCTGTTCATATCCTTTGCCCACTTTTTGATGGGGTTGTTTTCTTGTACATCTGTTTAAGTTCTTTGTAGATTCTGGATATTAACCCTTTGTCAGATGGATAGATCACAAAAATTTTCTCCCATTCTGTAGGTTGCCTGTTCACTCTGATGATAGTTTCTTTTGCTGTGCAGAAGCTCTTTAGTTTAATCAGATCCGATTTGTCTATTTTGGCTTTTATTGCCATTGCTTTCGGTGTTTTAGATACAAAGTCTTTGCCCATGCCTATGTCCTGAATGGTATTGCCCAGGTTTTCTTCTAGGGTTTCTATGGTTTTAGGTCTTACGTTTAAGTCTTTAATCCATCTTGAGTTAATTTTTGTGTAAGGTGTAAGGAAGGGATCCAGTTTCAGCTTTCTGCAGAAGGCTAGCCAGTTTTCCCAGCACCATTTATTAAATAGGGAATCCTTTCCCCATTCCTTGTTTTTGTCAGGTTTGTCAAAGATCAGATGGTTGTAGATGTGTGGTATTATTTCTGAGGTCTCTGTTCTGTTCCATTGGTCTATATCTCTGTTATGGTACCATGATGCTTTTGTTCCTGTAGCATTTTAGTATAGTTTGAAGTCAAGTAGTGTGATGCCTCCAGCTTTGTTCTTTCTGCTTAGGATTGTCTTGGCTATACTGGCTCTTTTTTTATTCCATATGAAATTGAAAGTAGTTTTTTCCATTTCTGTGAAGAAAGTCAATAGTAGTTTGATCGGGATAGCATTAAATCTATAAACTATTTTGGGCAGTATGGCCATTTTCATGATATGGATTCTTCCTATCCATGAGCATGGAAGGTTTTTCCATTTGTTTGTGTCCTCTCTTATTTTCTTGAGCAGTGGTTTGTAGTTCTCCTTGAAGAGGTCCTTCGCATCCCTTGTAAGTTGGATTCCTACGTATTTTATTCTCTTTGTAGCAATTGTGAATGGGAGTTCACTCATGATTTGGCTCTCTGTTTATCTGTTCTTGGTGTATAGGAATGCTTGTGATTTTTGCACATTGATTTTGTATCCTGAGACTTTGCTGAAGTTGCTTATCAGCTTAAGGAGATTTGGGGCTGAGACAATGGGGTTTTCTAAATATATAATCATGTTATCTGCAAACAGAGACAATTTGACTTCCTCTTTTCCTACTCGAATACCCTTTATTTATTTCTCTTGCCTGATTGCCCTGGCCAGAACTTCCAATACTATGTTGAACAGGAGTGGGAGAGAGGGCATCCTTGTCTTGTGCCAGTTTTCAAAGGGAATACTTCCAGTTTTTGCACATTAAGTATGATATTGGCTACGAGTTTGCCATAAATAGCTCTTATTATTTTGAGATACATTCCATCAATGCCTAGCTTATTGAGAGATTTTAGCATGAAGGGCTGTTGAATTTTGTTGAAGGCCTTTTCTGCATCTATTGAGATAATCATGTGGTTTTTGTCTTTGGTTCTATTTATATGCTGGATTATGTTTATTGATTTGCATATGTTGAACCAGCCTTGCATCCCAGGGATGAAGCTGACTTGATAGCGGTGGATAAGCTTTTTGATGTGCTGCTGGATTCAGCTTGCCAGTATTTTATTGAGGAATTTTGCATTGATGTTCATCAGGGATACTGGCCTGAAATTTTCTTTTTTGTGTGTATCTCTGCCAGGTTTTGGTATCAGGATGATGCTGGCCTCATAAAATGAGTTAGGGAGAAATCCCTCTTTTTCTATTGTTTTGAAGAGTTTCAGAAGTAGTGGTACCAGCTCCTCTTTGTACCTCTGGTAGAATTTGGCTGTGAATCTGTCTGGTCCTGGACTTTTTTTTTTTTTTTTGGTTGTTAGGCTATTAATTGCTGCCTCAATTTCAGAACTTGTTATTGGTCTATTCAGGGATTCAGCTTCTTCCTGGTTTAGTCTTGGGAGGGTTATGTGTCCAGGAATTTACCCATTTCTTCTAGATTTTCTAGTTTATTTGCACAGAGGTGTTTATAATATTCTCTGATGGTAGTTTTTATTCCTGTGGGATCGGTGGTAACATCCCCTTTACCATTTTTTATTGCATCTATTTGATTCTTCTCTCTTTTCATCTTTGTTAGTCTGGCTAGTGGTCTATCTATTTTGTTGATCTTTCAAAAAACCAGCTCCTGGATTCACTGACTTTTTAAAGGGTTTTTCGTGTCTCCGTCTCCTTCATTTCTGCTTTGATATTATCATTCCTTGTCTTCTACTAGCTTTTGAAATTGTTTGCCAATAGAGTGATATTTCTAAAAATAGGCAGTGGGCTGGATTTGGCCTGCAGGTCATACTTTACCAACTTTTGGTTAACATCCTGAGTCATTAGGGAATTGCAAATTAAAACCACAGTGAAATATTATACATAAGAATGGCTGAAATTAAAGACTGTTAATCCCAAGTGTTAGGGAAACTGTAGTACATCTGGAACTCTCATAAATTTTGAGTGTAAATTTTAAATGGTCTAACCTCTTGGGAAAATGCTTGCCAGTTAGCTAATAACCTATTAATTTCATTCCTAGGTATTTACTTGGGAGAAATGAAGACACAAGTATGTGCAAAAACTTGTGTGCAAATATTTAAAGCAGTGCCAAACTAGAAACAAACCCAAATGTCCATCAACAGTTTAACGGATAAATATTTATAGCTCATCCCTACAGTGAGATATCGCTTAGCAGTAAAACAGAAGAAATTACCTACATACACAACATAGTTGAATCTCTTGTCTGGCATGCCATTACGCTGCTGTAGAATGGGCTATGACTTTCCTCATCTCTGTAACCACCCTATACAGACTCTCGTGATGGAAGGTCATTCAAGCATCTTACAGCACTGGCAGAATTAGTTTTAACAGTGTCTAATATTAATATTCACCACTCAGCATACATAAAGTTAGCCAGTCCTTTCAGAAATTATTATGCTCTAAGAACTGACAATGCTAAGTTTCAAACATATCTATGCTCTTCTCTGACAGTGGGTTACAAGTAGAAAACATTCCAATGCCTTTGTGGTCACATCAGCTTATTAAGGAGCTGTCAAGATGTCACATCTCAAGTTTATGTATTAAGCAGAGCAGTTACTGTCAGAAGCTTCCAAAAATTATAGTATATGACATAGATTGTATTAAACTTTAATGCTAAGATATACAAACCATAATCTTAAAAAAGAACAAGAGAAAGTCCTTTGTGGGAACATACATAGAGCTGGAGGCCATTATCCTTGGTAAACGAACACAAGAACAGAAAACCAAATACCGCACATTCTCACTTATAAGTGGGGACTAAATGATGAGAACATAGGGACACAAAGAAGGGAACAACACACACTGGTGCCTACTTGAAGGAGGAGGATGGGAGGAGGGAGAGGATCAGAAAAAAAAACCATTGGGTGCTAGGCTAGTACCTGAGTGACAAATTAATCTGTACAACAAACTCCTGTGACATGAGTTTCCCTGTATAACAAACCTGCACATGCACCCCTGAACCTAAAAGTTAAAAAAAAAAAAAAGCAAACAAGCAAACATAGGGATTGGCAATAATTTAGCATTTTCTTTCATTCTTAGGGAGTCATAAAGGAATCACATAGCATAGGTTTTCTGTTCAAATGACTCCCCCTATCCTGCAACCAAGATCCAAGGAAAGGTATTAAAAGGCAAAAACCATGGAGTTTCAGTAATTTTCCTGTGACAGTGAAGTGTCACTGTGAAGAGAGTGGCCGGAGGCAATTATACAAGTATCTTCAGTTGTTCCTGATCCTTATATAGAAATGTGTAGTCTTGTGTGTTAGTCCATAAAATGACTTTTTCTTATCAAAGACAAGCTGAAAGTCAGTGATGCCGGTTGAAATTTTCATAACAAAAAACCATGGCAGCTTCAACTAAATACTTTAAGGAAAATGAAAATTAAATGACATTATCAATTAAGTAATATTGGACAGTATTAAAACTGTTTTCATCAGTGCTGAAACAGCAAGATGCTTACACGACCTTCCATCAGAAGGAGAGTCGGTGTAAGGTGGTTGTAGAGATGAACAAAGTCATGGCCCCTCCTGCAGTGGTTGATGACATGAAAGAACAAAGCAGGTAGAAGGAATTAAACTGCTTTGGTGGTGGTGGACATTGTTGGTGGGTGCGTATGTGTGTGCATGCACGTGTGCCTGTGCATCCATGTGTGTGTGTGCAGAATTGTAATTAGAAACACAGAATAATTGTTAGGCAAATCCTTTCTGAATTTAAATTTCTTATATTCCAACTACCAATTCCATATATCTCATTTTATGCCAGCTCTCTGATCTCCAGGCTGGAATCTTTTCTCAAAATCCCAGATTCTCCATCACTGTCTTCCCAACTCTTTGGGAATGGAGTTTTACTAGGTCCCAGTATGGAATTTCCGAGTGCTTACAAAGAACTAGTGGCCAGTGAACATACAGCTGCTCTAAAACATGTCTTCCAGAAAGAGGACTGTCGTTGACAATTGTTCAGATTATGCAAAACTCATTCAAACCATCTTTTTATCATCTTTATCTATTTTATCTATTTTATCATCTTTATTATGGCACCATTCAAACCATCTTTTGTGACTGTATACATTAGCCACATTCACAAAGGCCATGCAAAAATAGTTGCTACTTACACAAATGAAAGATTTGACAAGGGTAACCAACCTACCATCTCGACCTTTCCTCATATGCCTCAAGCCATCCCACCCATCCTGCCCTTCTTACTGCATGCCTTTCATTTTTATCTTCCCTGCCTCCGAATTCTGCTGTTACTGGTAATTAGGGATACTAGTAGGATGCCTGGTGCAGGCTAGATAGGAACTCAGCTACAAACAATTTGGACACAGTAATCCCTCATTTACAAAGGAAATTACATATATCCCATGTGATGAGTTGGGAATTTAAATAAGAATATAGAGGAAAAGCTATTCTGGACTTCAGTAAATTAATAGCACACAGATTTAGAGGTGGACAGAAGGCATCCCTATTTGTGTTCTATAAACACAAATCAGAAAACACAAGAAAAAATTCTGATTACAATTATTAAATAAAGGAAGATTTGTATAAATCCAAAGAATAATTACATTTAAAAAATGTACAGAATAAAAGCTGTGGTAAAAGTCTGATAAGCCACATAGATAGCTGCCTCAGTGCCAAGGAATGGGGGCTTTTTAAAAAAATCAAAACTTGACTTTACTTATACATGAACACATGCTAGCAAGAAGCTCAAATGACAGCATTCCATGATCTCTGCTCCAGGGCAAACAGAACAGCACGTTCCCTCTCCAAGATGCCTTGTTTTAAGTCTGCCAGGTGGAAGACATGCTTCCACATGCAACATGTGTTCTCAGAGTTCCGAATATTAAAAGTCTCAGTTCACCTGGAGCACTCCCTTCACAAAGCCACACCTAAGCAATACCCATAGATCCAATAAAAATGATAAAATAGATAAAGATAATTCCTAGGAGTCAAGTAGTGAGCTTTTTATTAGGACATTTTAGTCACCAAATACCTAGAGGATAGTTACTTTTGAATTTAGAAAGAAATGTCACTTTACAAAAAGTTCAAGGGGGAAAATCGTCTCTTCCTAATGGGGCACTTTTTATCTGTTTGCCCAGCCGTTTGCACAAGTGAGTTCCAATTCAGCTAAAACAACCAGAGTTTCCACCTTGGTCAGAATTCCCAGTGCTTTGATTCCTCAGTCCAATGCTTCACCGTCTGGTGAATTTGGATGATTGAATGAGACAGACTGAACCTGCCAATGTGGACATTTCAGCACCATTTGGCAAGGTTAATAGTTTTACCAAAGGAGCAATAACTACATTACCTACTTAGTAACCCAACTAACAGCCAAGTAGGAAAATTACTTTTCAAAGACTACATTCTAAGTCAACAGTCTCTCATTCTTAAGAAGACACCTCATTCTGAGACATACACAGGTGTCAATTGCACACGTTCCCTCGATCTGATTATGCTAAAATTACTCTTTAAAGTTTGAAGTGTGCTGAGGTTTTTTTTTTTTTGGAAGGGGAAGGTGAGAGAGGCAACCTCACACAATCAATGATCATAAGTAGGTATCTGCTGTAAGGTAAGTGGGACAGTGACTTGGTTAACTTCAACTGACCAAAAAAACTAAATAAAATTTATATTTACCTTGGGACAAATATATTTTTACTTATCTGCTTTTTATTTTATTCCTTTCATTAACTACTAGGTAGTAGGCATTAGTGACACAAATTCAAACATGATATGTCTGATTGCAAAGACTGGACATTCTAGTAAATTGGGTAGATGAATAAGTCAGTTGTTTCAGTGTAGCATGATTAGCACAATTAGTAAAATAACGCTACTTTTTGAGGGATTCTGAACCTGATAAAAGGGGCAAAAGAAAGAATATATATAGAAAACGTCCCCTTAGTTTTGTTTAATTAGTCACAAAAAATAGTTTTTATCCCATAAGGATAGATATACCAAAAGCAGGTAAGGAAGAAAGGAGAAAAATACAAGGTGTCGACATTTATTTTGTAATACTTTTTCTGTACCACTTTGGAAAAATGGTAGATTCTTAGTCATTATTGTTTTTTAATACCCAGAAAAGTAACCCAATAGGCTAAGGAACTTAACAAGACTCACTTCCCTTCTTTTTGTTCTTTCCTTATTTTCATGAAAATTCATGGAGATGATTTGCTTGCATTCCGTGGCTCTTTAAAGTAAGAAGTGACGGTATGAAGTGCTCTTGATGGAAGATGGGCTAGGCTCAATGCCAGGGCTCTGAAAGTGTGGTCTCCGGATTAGAGAATCAGCATCATCTGGGAGCTTGTGAGAAGTACAGATTCACAGACCCCATCCCAGACCTATTGAATTCGAAACTCTGGGGCCAGCAATCTGTATTTTGACAAGCTGTATGGGTATTCTGGTGAATACTTGAGTTTGAGAACCATTACTCTTTTCAAATTCAGTGCATCGACAATAAAATGAATGGACCCAATGTCATTTGAAAGACATTTACAGATATTCAATACAGTATGGAGAAAAGAAACTTCATCCAAAACTCTGTTAAGTTTCCTATCATGAGACTTTTACACATATTTTGGTCTGTGAACAAATTCTGTTAATTAGGATTTTTGAGAACTATTTCTGCAGACACGTGAGGTAAAATGTTGTATCTGGAATACTACTAACTTCTGAATGTCAATTATGTGTCTTTAAATCTAACCAATATATTTAGAGATTTAAAATCAAAGATGAGTTATTTTCCAACATTTTATTATAAAAAATTTTAAACATACAAAAGCATGAATTGTGCAGAGCACATCCATAAGGTAGCAACCAAAAGTCAATGATTCCTGTCTTACTCATCAATCATACACATTTCATCTCTCCATCCCTCTGTCCACCATTCAATCCATCTTAATTTTTAATTAATTTCCATGTCAACTGAATTTCAGTACCCTTCACCACCAAACACTTCAGTATGCATGCCATTAACTAAAGTTTAATATTTATTTATATTTTTCTTTTGATATAAAATTTAGGTACAGTGAAATACATAAATCTTAACTATACATTACTGTTTTCCCCACATGCCATACATCTACGTAACCCAAGCCTTTATCAAGATTTATAATATCATCATCAACCCAGAAAATTTCTTCACGCCCCTTCCCAGTTCATTCCCACAACATCCTCCCAGGAACTATTGTTCTTAATTTTACTATCATAGATTAGTTTGCCTGTTCTAGACTCTTCCATTAAATAAAATCACACAGTATGTAGTGTTTTATGTAAGGCCTCTTGCACTTAAAATGTCTTGACGATATATGTTTTGTTGCATGCATCAGTAGCTTTTTGTTGCTATTGTCACAGTAGTATTCACATAGTTATTAAAGCCAACATTTTTATATCTTCCAGTTGTCTTCATAATCAGCCTCTTTTGATTGTACTATTTTTAAAATGTTGATTATATTATAATAAAATTTTTCCAAGAAAAAGTGAAATTATATATGTATATTTCTAATTTTCCAGATTATTTACTTATGTAAAGCTATTTACCAGGGAAACAAAACTATCAACTCTTCTATTTATAATAGACAATTACTACACTTAACTACATTCTTAATAGTAAATACAGATAAAACCATATAATGATTTCATCTTCACTGAAAAGCTAAGTACTGGACACCGATACTCAAGGTCTCTGACACTTTTCCCACTCACTCCCAGCTGATAGAATGCCAGACATGAGCCTCTTTTGACAATGAAGTGTAATACTGACTTTCTTATGTCAAAGAATGATTTTCATGAAGGTGAAAGTAGATAAGTTTAACTGTTTTTAATTTTTAAAATCGTGTCCTTACAATTCTCAGAGTGATCAGGTATCAAAAAATAGAAAATATATCATTTAAATTAATATTACTCTGAGTAATTTTCCAAAAGGACTGATACTTCTTTTTCTTTCCTTCTCTTGATAACTCCAATTTGGGCACTCATTAAATTCCGTTGACCGAATAGAGATTGTTTAATCAGAATGATTATTTACAGGACAAAGCAGAAAATGTTACTTCTACCAATACTAAAACATCCTGCATGTGCAAGATTACATATTTCTACTGTGAAACATTGTTCCAGGGAGCAAATTGAAAATACTCTTGATAAAAAATGAAAATTTTGCCATCTTGTAAAAACGTCAAAAAATCACACAGCTTTCTTAAATAAATCTTTTTTTTTTTAAGTTTTGCAAATAAAAAATATGAGATGAAACTGGAACCAATGGTTTTATCCACCATCTTTGTTTAGACATTTGGCATCTTCATGAATTATTTGTAATTTACTTAGTTCATAAATACCCTGTACTGATGGCATATAGTTGTTCATTTGGAGATTTCATAGCATCAAAAGTCTTCCATGGACTAGAGGGAAATGGCTAAACTATCTTGAGAATGTGGCCAAGTGGCCTCATATACTAAAGCTGAGTGGCCATGAGATGTCAGGAGGCTCTAAGAAAGGCCATTTGCCCTCAACTCCACTGTGGGCATCTCATATTATTAATAATATGTTGTGGAAGAAAGAGGGGGGTTTCTGACATCAACTTGGCCTTTAATTGTGTTTGACTTTAGGTCAGCTGTCCTCTCTAAGCCTCATTTTTCTCCTCTGTAAAATGTTTTGAGGAATCCCAAATTCACTCTCAATCTAATACTCAAGAATGTCTCTAACATCTCATCCAGAAAAAATGCGATCTTCCTACTAAAGTGCAAGAAAATCCAAATAAATCAGAAAATAATTTTTTAAGGAAACACTAATAATTTCCAGAAAATTTTTTCATAGGACTCCCAAATTGCACTTCAAATATAAAAAAGGAACAAATATTTTCATGAGCATATGGAAAAAATATATGTGACTGTCACATATAATTTTTAACAGCTTTAGTGAGATATAATTTATAGATCATAAAATTCTCCCCTTGTAAGTGTACAGCTCAATAATTTTATAGCTCAAACTCACAGAAGTTGCTACATTTATATAATTTACTAAATCTATCGTAATCCATATTCAGAACATTTCCATTACTCTAAAACATTCCATTTTACCCATTTATAGTAAATCTCTCTGTTCCCACCCTTAGCTCTAGGCAACCACTGGTCTACTTTCTGGTTTTCTGGTAATTAAATATAAATGGACATACATGACATGTTGCCTTCTGCACCTGGTTTCTTTCACTCAGCATAATTTTTATGAGACTCATCCATCCATGTTGTATTACTAGTTCAGTCCTTTTAATTGTTAAATAGAATTTTATGAATATATTACATTTTGTTTATTCAGGCCAAATATTTGATGAATATTTGGATTGTTTCCAGTTTTAGCTATGAATAACGCTGCTATAAAATTTCGTGTACAAGTCTTTGTGTGAACATATATTTTTATTTTTGGAAGGTAAATATGTAGGTATAAAATTTTTGGGTCATATGGTAAGTTTATGCATAATTTATTAAGAAACTCCCAAACTTCTCCAGTTTTATACTGATCGTAATATTTCTCTTGCTTGAGGACCACTCCAAATTGTGATCATCCAGAAAATGAGCTGTCTTGTTTTATCAATGTCACTAAATATATGTTAGATAACAAAATTAATTATTTTAAGCCCTGAGACTTCTATCTTTAGTCATTAATGAAGATGAGATTGGCTGAGCATGGTGGCTTATGCCTGTCATCCCAGCACTTTGGGAGGACAAGTTGGGCAGATCACATGAGGTCAGGCATTCGAGACTAGCCTGGGCAACATGGTAAAACCCTGTCTCTACTAAAAATGCAAAAATTAGCTAAGCATAGTGGCACGCGCCTGTAATCAGAACTACTCAGGAGGCTGAGGCAGGAGAATCGCTTGAACCTGGGAGGCAGAGGCTCAGGTGAGCGGAGATCATGCCACACACTCCAGGTTGGGCAACAGAGAAAGACTCTACCTCAAAAAAAAAAAAAAAAAAAGGATGACATCACTTATTTTGTTATAATAATTATTTTAAAATATTGTGATTCCAAATTCATCCAGAAAACAAGAAATACACTTTTGGCAAAACAATACAATGACCATTGACATTCTTAGAAATGAGTTTGAAGGCTGGGCGTGGTGGCTCACACCTGTAATCCCAGCACTTTGGGAGGACACGGTAAGCAGGTCATCTGAGATCAGGAGTTTGAGACCAGCCTGACTAACATGGAGAAACTCCATCTCTACTAAAAATAACAAATTAGCCAGACGTGGTGGTGCATGCCTGTAATCCCAGCTACTTGGGAGGCTGAGGCAGGAGAATCGTTTGAACCCGGGAGGCAGAGGTTGCGGTGAGCCAAGATCGCGCCATTGCACTCTAGCCTGGGCAACAAGAGCAAAAGTCCATTTCAAAAAAAAAAAAAAGAAAAGGAAAAAAGAAATGAGTTTGAAGCAGAATAAATTACTGAGTTGTCTTTTCAATCTCCAGTCATTTCAGTTTTAAGAATAGTTTAGTCTATACTAATTAGGTGAATAGTTGTTCACCATGAAATTAATCAGTTCTGAAGCCATTAACTTTATTTGTACTTCAAATTAAAATGAAATTCCATGTACATTTTGACCTTGTAACCAAATGCTTCAGTTGGGTTTTTCTATAAAAATAAACAGCTATCTTTCCTGATCAGGGATTTATTACTATTTTGACAATATTTGTCATTTTTATAGTAATAATTAAAACATTTTGAAGGTCTAAAATGTTTTTCAATATTAATAAAATATTGAAATTTTGACTTACGCACATATCTGATATATCTCATTACTAACATCTCTGATGGTTTGCTATTAATGTAGTATTTGAGCTTTACTAGGTGAGAAAAAGAAAGTCAAAGTGGCTTGGCATCATTGCCTAGTAGGCTGACATTATTAAAATTTCCTCATCTTGCATAGTGGATGTGACCCAAGCTTAAGACTAGGTACTTAAAATAGAATTTTATAACATTTACCCAATGTTAGCAAAATCTAACTGAATGAATCCATTTGAAAAAAAGTCGTTCTGACTTTAAATTGCAGAAATAAGAAGGAAGGCTGTCTCATAACTTTTTATCAGGCAAATTTTTTTTCTTGTATTTTAAACCTAGGAGCTACAATGAATTTCCCCACTTCACTCAAAACTCTGAACTTGGAAGTGTAGAAATGTGATTGTCCTTTGAGTAGTCTCAATACTCCCCATGGGGAATTGTTCGTTAGACACTGCAAATAAGAATATAGTAATTCCCACTGGTTACACTATTCCCCAGTGTGAAATGAATTAATTTAAGTGGCAAGAAAGAGAGCCCAGGAGACAGAATAAGGGATGGGAGTAAGTTCAAGTTGAGATAGTAAACTGTTAGGTAGCAAAAACTATGAAGCTGAGGAAAAAAAAAAAAAGACAGATAAAGAATGGAGGATAAGGCAATTTATTGGTAGCAGGAAATAGACCCAAGGGAACACTAGAGGGAAAATCCAAGATTGCAGGGCTGAGGTGCCCAAACCTTCAATAGCTCCATAACTGCTGTGACCTGAAGAGGTCACACATGTAATGGATGGGTAGGAATTAGTCAACCAAAGTTAAAGTGTGCATATTGGGTGAAGAGGGAGGGCAGGAACAGCATTCTCAGACATAAGGAATAGCATGAGCAAAGGTGCTGAGGGAAAAAGTAGATGATGGATTTAAAGATCCTAAACAAAGTCAGTGTGGTAGGATATAATGGGTTAAGGAGTATGCAGCGAAGTTATAGAGGACAGAAGGTCAGATCATGCAGAGCCCTTGTAGAACACATTAAAAGACATGTTAGAAGCAAAGCTAAATTGTTTTTCCCTACGAAGCTACACACAAGCCAAACTTCTGAGAAACGAATAATGCAAAATTCAAAGCTTAGATGATTAAAAATATGTCCACATGGTAGAAATGTGGCCTCACAAGTTCTTAGCAACAAGCAGCTCAAATGCTCAGAACAAGATTTGATTTCAGTAGGAAAAAAATGCTGTTGTTAAAATGAAAAGTGCCAAACATATTTTACAACTAGATTATAGTTTAAATGGAATTCGATCCATACAGGTCCTTACTGCAAACAGAATGTGTTACTAAAATCAGCTGTTATTAATTCTGTTTTTAGCCAAAAGCTAGATGAAAACAAAGCAATTGTAGTTCAATTGTCACTATTGGCAGAGATAGCCTGGGAATGAAACTGCTTACAACTTACTATATGAATACTTCTGTCTTTCCCAAATCACTCATTTCACTTCCCTCCCAGGCTGGTGGCACATTTTCATCTCCCTTTCCTCTACCCCAGTAATAGTCCCTGCATTGACTTTTTAACTTAAAAAATTATACAAATAATAGTGGTTGAGTATCCTTTATCCTAAATGTTTGGGACCAGACATTTTTCAAATTTTAGATTTTTTTAGGATTTTGGAATATTTGCATTATACTGGTTGAGCATCACAAACCCAAACATTCAAAATCCAAAATGCTCTAATGAGCATTTCCTTCAAGCATTTGGGATACTCAACTTGTACACATTTATTTTAACAAGAAATTTAAGAGAGTTAGAAAAGAGAATATTTTTTTAAAGTTATTCATTTATAAGGAGTAAGGAAAGGATCCAGTTTCAGCTTTCTACTTATGGCTAGCCAATTTTCCCAGCACCATTTATTAAATAGGGAATCCTTTCCCCATTTCTTGTTTCTCTCAGGTTTGTCAAAGATCAGATGGCTGTAGATGTGTGGTATTATTTCTGAGGACTCTGTTCTGTTCCATTGGTCTCTATCTCTGTTTTGGTACCAGTACCATGCTGTTTTGGTTACTGTAGCCTTGTAGTATAGTTTGAAGTCAGGTAGCGTGATGCCTCCAGCTTTGTTCTCTTGACTTAGGATTGTCTTGGAGATGCGGGCTCTTTTTTGGTTCCATATGAACTTTAAAGCAGTTTTTTCCAATTCTGTGAAGAAACTCATTGGTAGCTTGATGGGGATGGCATTGAATCTATAAATTACCTTGGGCAGTATGGCCATTTTCACGATATTGATTCTTCCTATCCATGAGCATGGTATGTTCTTCCATTTGTTTGTGTCCTCTTTTATTTCACTGAGCAGTGGTTTGTAGTTCTCCTTGAAGAGGTCCTTTACATCCCTTGGAAGTTGGATTCCTAGGTATTTTATTCTCTTTGAAGCAATTGTGAATGGAAGTTCATTCCTGATTTGGCTCTCTGTTTGTCTGTTACTGGTGTATAAGAATGCTTGTGATTTTTGCACATTAATTTTGTATCCTGAGACTTTGCTGAAGTTGGTTATCAGCTTAAGGAGATTTTGGGCTGAGACGATGGGGTTTTCTAAATATACAATCATGTCATCTGCAAACAGGGACAATTTGACTTCTTTTCCTAACTGAATACCCTTGATTTCTTTCTCTTGCCTGATTGCCCTAGCCAGAACTTCCAACACTATGTTGAATAGGAGTGGTGAGAGAGGGCATCCCTGTCTTGTGCCAGTTTTCAAAGGGAATTTTTCCAGTTTTTGCCCATTCAGTATGATATTGGCTGTGGGTTTGTCATAAATAGCTCTTATTATTTTGAGGTATGTTCCATCAATACTGAATTTATTGAGCGTTTTTAGCATGAAGGGCTGTTGAATTTTGTCAAAAGCCTTTTCTGCATCTATTGAGATAATCATGTGGTTCTTGTCTTTGGTTCTGTTTATATGCTGGATTATGTTTATTGATTTGCGAATGTTGAACCAGCCTTGCATCCCAGGGATGAAGCCTACTTGATCATGGTGGATAAGCTTTTTGATGTGTTGCTGAATCCGGTTTGCCAGTATTTTATTGAGGATTTTTGCATCGATGTTCATCAGGGATATTGGTCTAAAATTCTCTTTTTTTGTTGTGTCTCTGCCAGGCTTTGGTATCAGGATGATGTTGGCCTCATAAAATGAGTTAGGGAGGATTCCCTCTTTTTCTATTGATTGGAATAGTTTCAGAAGGAATGGTACCAACTCCTCCTTGTACCTCTGGTAGAATTCAGCTGTGAATCCATCTGGTCCTGGACTTTTTTTGCTTGGTAGGCTATTAATTATTGCCTCAATTTCAGAGCCTGCTATTGGTCTATTCAGGGATTCAACTTCTTCCTGGTTTAGTCTTGGGATTGTAAACTAGTTCAACCATTATGGAAAACAGTATGGCGATTCCTCAAGGATCTAGAACTAGATGTACCATATGACCCAGCCATCCCATTACTGGGGATATACCCAAAGGATTATAAATTATGCTGCTATAAAGACACATGCACACGTATGTTTATTGCAGCACTATTCACAATAGCAAAGACTTGGAATCAACCCAAATGTCCATCAGTGACAGATTGGATTAAGAAAATGTGGCACATATACACCATGGAATACTATGCAGCCATAAAAAAGGATGAGTTTGTGTCCTTTGTAGGGACATGGATGCAGCTGGAAACCATCATTCTTAGCAAACTATCACAAGAACTGAAAACCAAACACCGCATGTTCTCACTCATAGGTGGGAACTGAACAATGAGATCACTTGGACTCAGGAAGGGGAACATCACACACCGGGGCCTATCATGGGGGCGGGGGGAGGGATTGCATTGGGAGTTATACCTGATGTAAATGACGAGTTGATGGGTGCAGCACACCAACATGGCACAAGTATACATATGTAACAAACCTGCACGTTATGCACATGTACCCTACAACTTAAAGTATAATAATAATAAATAAATTTTAAAAATAAAGTTATTCATTTAATATGCAGATAAATCTTCTGTAAACATTTTTGTATGTTCTTTCAGATACTTTTTCCTGGGAATAATATATTACAGTCTACAAAAATAAGGTTACACTCCAAGTGCTGTTCCATAACCTGTATTTTCTTCAATATAAATACAGCTTTATATCTTTATTTTTAATGACACTACTATCTTTCAATTAATTCATTGGGAATTTTCCTTGATAGTAGGTAAACTGACCCTATATCATCTCAGTGAGTTAGCACAGTTTAACAATCATCTCAATAAATTCACAATTGAAGTATTTATTTATTTATTTATTTATTTATTTATTTATTGTTGAGACAGATTCTCTCTCCATCACCCAGGCTGGAGTGCAGTGGTGCGATCTCGGCTCACTGCAGCTTCTGCCTTACAGGCTCAAGCAATTCTCGTGCCTCAGCCTCCCAAGTAGCTGGGACTACAGGCGTACAACACTATGCATGGCTCTATTTTTGTGTGTGTGTGTGTGGTATTTTTAGTAGAGACAGAGTTTCGCCATGTTGACCAGGCTGGTCTTGAACTCTTGGCCTCAAGGGATCTGCCCACCTTGGCCTCAAAAGGTGCTGGGATTACAGGTGTGAGCCACCATGCCTGGTCAACAATTCAATTTATTTTGGTGAAATTTGGTATTCGTTTTAGGGATAAGGTATTGAACTTATAAAGTTTGAGCTCAGTTTTTAAACGTAACATTTGAGATCTGTTTTATTGAATCCATATGACAATTAGATAAGCTCATTGTATTGTTTGTGAGATTATTGCTAAAATTTTTGGCTATGGAAGCACTGATATTTCCATGACCTTGAGATTGCTCGTGTGATCCTATGAGGAGTGGTGTTTTGAAGAAGGAGGACTGTATAGTGGAATGTAATGGGCCACAGGGTTTAGAGCTGGAAAATCTGTATTTAAGTCCCAAATGAAACCCACAATTCCCCTTTTGTTCAACTGCTATATGGATAATTCACTTACTATCCAAATGTCACCTTTTCCCCTATAAAGTGGTATTAATCATAGAACTCTCTCAGAGTTGATGGGAAGATTAAGTGAAATAGACTGTGAAAAGCAGTTCCTGAACTGTGCAGCTCAGTAATGGTTGTCTTTGATCCGACTTCATCCATGGGTTCTTTTTGATTTCAGTGTACTTTGAATTTTTAACATTCCTTGTCTTTCAACCAAAAATTCACTCTATATAGATGTTGTTTATATGCAGACTATAAGCTATATAAGGATACTGTCCCTGGCACAGTGCCTGGCAGAGAAAGGATATTCAATTAACATGTTTTAAATGAATGAACAAACACATACAATAATTTTTTTAAATGGAAAATATTATGCTTGATAGGAATTAATACTATAATAAGCAAATGCATCTCTTCAAATAAACTGTACTGTACTGGAGGATGTAGACTTGTAAGAGTTATTACTCAATGCGCTCAACAAATTCTACATAGAGGAGGGAGCTACATGCAGAGGTAATTCAGAGGAGCATTGACTAGTTAGAAGTGGGTGAGTCAGGAATGGTATCACAGAAGAAGTGGCATCTGATCTGGGTTTTGAATGTCAAGAAGGACTTGTCCAGAGAATGGGAAGAAGGAAAATTCAGACTGAGGAAAAGTAAAGATGAATGTTGAGGTGTTGATATCTGTGATAATTCATTCTACATGATATTATATAAGGTGTAGACTATCAACATCTCTTTCTGGTCAAACACTCTTTTCATCTACTCTCTTTTAAAAATTAATATGATTGTAAATATCTAATGGCATTTCATATCATTTCCACAAGGAAATATTTCTTCTGAGTGGAGAGTTATTTCTAAGGCCTCTAATTATCATATGCATGTACTTGATCTCTGTGGTGTCCATCCTCATCCAGGCATCTCATAATAGTCATTCATGGTAACGTGACAACCTGTTTTATGGGGCTGAGGCCACGTGCCCAGGGAACATTACATTAATCCCAGCACACTAAAGTCAACTGAGGATAAGATGCACCCAAAACTTCTCTAAAGAACAATGTGAACTAATTCGTAACATTCATCTGCGACATTAATTGCTCACAGGAGAGTAACAAAGTATCTATTATTTCGCACACCAGCATTAGAATAATGCCAATGGTTTTAATGATTCTAAAAATATCTGAGATAAGTCTAGTGCAGATTGGAGAATCCCATGTTTCAGACATTTGTTTGAAGTTCTCATTTCCCATAACTTCTGCGTAGCATTGCAGACCTCTGACCAACCTAATATATCTGCCCTTACTTGTGTATGCATGTGTGTGAGCACCCTTTGCTCCACCTCTCCCTACACCTTGATTTTACTCTGTGACACAGTGGTATCCTAATTCTCATTTTCCATGAAATCTCCATCTCTCTCCATTACTTCTCTTCCTCCTCTGGCCCTCAAAACATGGCAATTCACAAAGGTTCTGTCTTTTGCTCCTTTAGGGCACTCCTTTACAGTTAAGGCTTCAATCATAACTTAGCTGCTAACTATAAGTAGCTTAGCTGATTCTGATATCTGAACCTCTATTTCTGAATACTTGTTTGGCTCCAGCCCTACAGGCTTTGAGAGCCACTGACACTTCCGTTGATGCGGTCAGGCTCCAACCATCATTATCTTCCTCAAAACCAGTTTGCTTTTCTTCCATCTGTGATGTGTCACAGTCCGAGGCACCCAAGTCACACTTGAGGAGTCAGGTTTTATATACACCTTCATCCAAAACCTGCATAAAACACGGAGAAGTCCAAATGCAAGGATGCCTATGACTTTGTTTCATTACCATCCTGAGGACTTGGAGCAGTGGTTCTCTTCTGAAAGACTAAACTTCTAATTAAAAAGTGAGTTTTCTTCTTTTCCTTCTCCTTGACCACTTTGGTGCAGGTCATCCTGAGCCCAAAATTTTATTATAACAGAAGACATTCTTAAGGACAAATCATATATAGGTTACGGTTTCATTTCATTTAAATTACTTGCAATGAGTTGCAAATAAGTCAATGTTTTCTAGCAATTCCTATCTCACCTTCTTTCTTAGCCCCACCCAACAAGATCACTGTTTATTAACTCCAGTTCACCCCATTTGTACACAGTTGAAGAAAATCCCAGCTCCTCCTGCTAGTATTCTGATCTCTAAGGGGAAAAGGCATTTTTATCTCTTGTCTACAAATCATCCCTTAAATTTTGGCCAAAACTGTCTCCCTTCCAGATCAATTCATCTCAAGAAACATTTTAAGTTCACGATACCTACTGTACAATATAGTGACTATAGTTAATAACAATATAGTTAATAACAATTCAAGTACACTTGAAAATTGCTAAAAGTAGACTTTAAGATACAAAAAACGTCATGTGAAGCAATTAGTTTGGTTAATTAGCTTGATTTAGCCATTCTACAATGTATACATATTTCAAAACATCATGTTATGTACCATAAACACATAGGATTTTTGTTAATTAAAAATAATTAAATAATAAGAAAATGATGTTCGCCCTGTATATGTACTATATACTGCATCTTTTGTACTAGAAAAAAATTAAACACTCTAATTGTAATTTGGTACAAAAACACCATGGAATATGCTATTTGATCTACTAATATGTACACAAAATATCTATATTTCATTTAAATTAAAAGAAATAAATAGGTATTTTATAATTTAAGAAAATTGTTGTGCTGGCTTCGGCAGCACATATACTAAAGTTGGAAGTATACAGAGAAGATTAGCATGGGGCTCTTGCGCAAGGATTACACACAAATTTGTGAAGTGTTCAATATTTTCATAAATAAAAGAAAGAATTGT
Organism: Papio anubis; assembly: GCF_008728515.1. NCBI lineage: Eukaryota > Metazoa > Chordata > Mammalia > Primates > Cercopithecidae > Papio > Papio anubis. Next base: position 20,875,821 of record NC_044977.1, read on the forward strand.
AAATAAGATACATTAAAAAAAGAAAAGTATTTTTAGAGAGAGGCTCATCAGCAAAGCACTAAGACACTGAAGACATAAATACAAAATCATCTCAACTTGGAATTGCTTGTTTCTCTTTTATGTATTCTAGACGAAGTTTCTATACCATCTTTCCTTTTATTTCTATAAAATTCCACCTAGCTCCCCTGAGCTGTTTACTTGCTCTATTTTACCCACTCTTTGACTCTCTCTTTGCATTTCTAGCTTCTAAAACTTCATCCTGCATCCTCTCGATGTCATCTTGGATTCTTTTCACTTTTCAAATATACTTCTTTCAAACCCATGTAGAAAGGATTCATTCCTTTTTGGGTAAATGCATTTCTGGGCTTCAAACACTACGCAACTTTGTCTCCTGTGCCTACATAATATCCATAGGCTTGGCCTGAAAAGACCAGCCAGTCTTACCCATTTTTATAATTAACAACCTCATTACCTTTCCAGTCCACCGTTCCCACTATTTCCGGGTTAATCACTGTACAATACTACTTTATTATGTTATCTCTTTCCTCTTCCCCTGCTGGACAAAAACAGCACGTGACTCCTTAATGTTCACAGAATAAATGTCAGAATAAGGTTATACTCATAAATGAAGGAAAAATAGACGATCACAAAATAATGTCATAGGCACAGGCTAAATAGTGTGTATGCAAAAATGAGTAAGATACTATAGCACACCTCAGTAGCGAGGGATTCTGATCTCCAAGAGTTAACTTTGACACACGATAAGAGCTATATGCAAAAAATTACATTTACAAAGGAAAACAAGGATTCTTCTGGGGCATGTAAGAAGATACTGTTGGGAACACTTCTCAGAGAAAGAAACACCATTTTTTTGATCTCAAAGAGATTACCAGACAGTTAGACAGACGATTGTCATACAAAGCAATGCTTTACATTTCTTGAATTTAGAGGGAGTGGATATTATTCTCTAGGCTAAAGGTTCATGGAGAAGGTGAGACTTCAGCTTAACTTTGAAAATAAGAGTCAAATAAAAGGCGGACTTGAAAGAATGTTTCAGGTAAAAAATGGTAGTAGCAAGAAGCCCATATTGAACTGCAAACCCTGTACAAAATTTTAAAAAAAGCAAATAGACCAGTTTGATTAAAAAGAAAGGATCATGCTCATAGATACTTGGAAACTCAGAGTTGGGAAGAACTTAAGAGTCATTGTAACTATTCTCCCTCCCTCTTGGGGCCAGACTGTAGATTAGCTCTTAGGATGAACTGTCTTTCTCCCTCCCAAATACTAGTACATTTAACAAAGGTCCAGATACAGTGACCTCTAGCACTATATTTCTGGCGCTCAGCAGAACAACTCCTCTCAAACACAGCATTTAGAAATATACATGAGATAGTTACCTTTTAATTATTATTAATTTATATATCTTTTAGTTATTTGGAAATAATTCAGTGGTCATATGAAAGACTTATTGCTATTTTCTAATGTGGCGTAATAACCCAAAACTTGGAATCAGCAATACAAACAGGAAGCATTAACTTCAGACCAAAAAGACAACAACTCCAATTTTTTCTTCTGGTAAAATTATAAAAAGGACAAAGAAGGCTGGGAGTCATGAAATCTTGGAATTACCCTTTGGATAGAATTTCACTGGCTCGCTATCAGTCACGAAATATCAATTTAAGGCTTATTGTCACTTACATGCCCTTCCTTCATACATTTATTTTTAAAATAGTCATTCTCTGGAAGCCTCTCCTCATTCCTTATCCATTTCCTCTATCCTTCGCTGTTATAATTTATTTAAATAAAGTAGTAATAAACTGACTATGTTAAGAATGACAGGTACTTTACAATATAAGTCTCAGCCATGCCCTTCAAAAACATGTGGAATGAGACCAACCTAGATCCAAACAGTTCCACAGACCTTTACATCACACATGGATGATCTTGGTGGATAATTAGCATGAAAATCTTGTTTGAGTGGCAATGGATTAGTTCATCTGCATTATTACTAATGGGGTGGTGAACGCTTTTCCTCTACAATTCTGGGCCCCAACTAAAGCACCAGATAAACTGTCACATAAATCCGCAAGACATAAAAGCACACATGGAAAATGCCTATTAGCAGCTCTCATTATTATCAAGAAACAGCACGTTACCACCAAGCCCAGGGCAAACGTAAAAGTGTTTGTCATCCCTTTAATGTTTTAAATTTTGACTTTTTTTTTCTTTATACAGAATCATAAAGCTCAACTGGCAAGGGATTGGGCAGGGAAAGTAAGACATGTCTCTTCTCATAAAATCAGCAGAGGCATTCCATAACCACACAGAGCACTCAGCACGTGTGTCATCAGGCAGAAGTGGAAGTTTTGATATTGAGAATCCCAGCTGCATATTTCTAGCATGAGGGGCTTGGATCCAAGAAAAGAACGTGGTCCTGTCCCTGATAGAGATCCAAGTACGATACTCCATGCATGTCAGACGGGTGTCTCAATAGCATCATCAGAGCAGGGCAAGGCACAGGGCTGGGTGGACTTTTTAACAAGTGAAGATGAACTTTACTGTCGCAAATGTCTGTGCTGATTCAGTTTCCCTTTACAACATGTTCACTGGGACTATTTTTTTGCCCTGTAAATGATATTGGATGATTTCCATGCATGTAGCAACTATTAAATACAGTGGCAGCCATATTAGATGCTTTACTTATGTGTTTCTCTTCTTCATAAGATTTTAAATTAGATTATTCTCTGCCTGTATCCTCCATTGTTTGGATAATATTTATATATCTCCCATTTCACAGATGTCTTCTAATTAGAATTCTACCATACAACAAGAAGTAATAGTATTAACAATACTTTACATATGGAATCTTTTGCATCTATCTACAAATCTGCAAGGAAAGTTGGTATTTCTTCTTCTTAAAATCATTATAAAAATCCAATCACTCATTTATTTAACAAATATTTATTGAGCACCTAGAATATGCAAAGCTCTCTGCCATAAGCTGGAACAAAACAAACAGTGAATAAAAACAAACAAAAAGCCGTACTTTCATTGAGTTTACATTCTAGTGAGAAGAGATAAATAAAGAAATAATAAGTAAAACATATGGTATGTCAGGCCAGGCGCGGGGGCTCACGCCTGTAATCCCAGCATTTTCGGAGGTCGAGGTGGGCAGATCACCTGGGGTCAGGAGTGCGAGACCAGCCTGCCCAACATGGTGAAACCCCGTCTCTACAAAAATACAAAAATTAACCAGGCACGGTGGCAGACACCTGTAATCCCAGCTACTCGGGAGGCTGAGGCAGGGAGAATTGCTTGAACCCGGGAGGTGGAGTCTGCAGTAAGCTGAGATCTCACCACTGCACTCTAGCCTGGGCGAGAGCAAGACTCAGACTCTGTCTCAAAAAAACAGAAAAACAACACACACACACACACACACACACACACACACACAAAATATATGGCATGTCAAATGATGGGGCAGATACTGCCTCTGTTTCTTGATATCTGATTCCCCTATTATTCTGACCACATGAAAATTATATGTCTCCATCTCTTGAAATTAGTCACAATCATGTAACTAATTCTCATCAGCAGATTGTGCACAAAAGGGACATAAGCCACTTCCAGGTCAATTCATTAAGTTGTTGGTGCCAGACCCTCCAACTCTGTTCTTCCTGTCCTGCAAGGAAGCAATTGATCAGATGGAGCCTGGGTCTTGAGAAACTACAAACAGAGGCCCTGGTAAACATGTGATTGAGCAAAAAATAGATGTTTCTATGTTTTTAAGCCTTTGAGAGTTGGGGGTTTGTTGCTGAGACACAATCAAGCCTAACCCAACAAATACAGGTTGTGATAAATGCTGAGGAAAGTAAAGCAAGGAACCAGGAGAAGTCAGGGTGGGAAGGGGCACAATTTTTGATAGAGGGGAGGAGGCTTCATTTTAGAATAAAGCCCTGAAGGAAGTGAAACAGATAATGATCATAATGCACCATTCAGACATTTGGAGGAAGAACATTCTAGTCAGAAGGAACACCAAGTGCAAAGACCCAGAGAAAGGAACATGCCTGGTTACTGTGGCTATAGGAAGATGAGTGTGGAGAAAACAGGAAGAGGTGAAGCTAGAGATAGCTGGGCCAGATGGATAGGGTCTTAGAGGACATTGAGGGAATTTGGCTTTTATTCTGTGATGGTAAGTTATTAGAGGTTTTTGAGCAGAGAAATGATTAAAATCTGATTTATATTTTTACAGAATTACTTTGGGTGCTGTGTTGAGAATATTCTAAGAGCCAAAAACAGGGAGACTATTTAGGAAACTATAGCAATAATCCAAGTAAGAGATGGTGGTAGTTTCAATCAAGGTGGACGATAATTTGAGTAAGAAAAATAGAGAAAAAATTTTTTGATAAAACTTGAAAGCAGAGCTAAAAATCTTGTCGATGAATCAAAAGAGAAATTTATGAGGAGCTACAGATGTCTCCAGTTTTATTGACCCGAGTAATGGAAAGATAGAGTTGTCTTTAGTTGAGTTGGGAAAGACTACAGGACAGGAAAATATGGGGTAGAGGCATTTAGAAGCTAGGTTTTGAACAGGCGAAACTTGCATGTCTATTAGAAAACCAAATAGAGATATTAAGTAGGGAGTTGGATAAATGGATCTGAAGTTGAAGGGAGTGGTCAGGGCTAGAGATATAAATTTGGAACTTGTTGGTATTCAGACCGTATTTAAAGTCATAAGACTAGATGAGATCACCAAGGGAGGGAGAGCAGATAGAAGAGATCCAGGAACTCAGTCCTGGGACACTCCAATTTAAGAGACTGGTAAAATGAGTATGAATCAGCAAAGGAGACTTAATAGCAGCCAGTGAGAAAGGAGGAAAACCAGACAAATGAGGAAACTTGAATCCAGAGATGTTAAACTACTTGCTAAGGGAGAATCAAACCTTAAATTTGACCCTGGCTCCCCTGCTTACAGCTCACCTCCTGGTGCAGGGAAATTGTGAGGTACTTAGTGTACCTGTTTATTATGACTTGTGGACTCTATCATTAAAATAGTCTAAGTCAGTTATTCATGGATTGATATATGGTAAAGATAAAGCATCTGGTTTTAATCCTTGGAGATTCTTGATATTTAGAGCTGGAGGAAAATGACAAAACCAGCGACACTGAGAAGTAGCTCATGAGGTAAGAGAAAAGACAATAGAGTTTTGGAATCCATAAGGAAAAACATGTGTATCTTATGAAATAGAAAGTGGACACTATCAAATGTTGTTGACAGATTAACTAAAACAAGCGCAGAGTTGGAACTCATACCTAATGGACTATATTCTGAATATAAGACAATGAGTTTGATTGTAAGTCCTTACCTGCTGGTGATGAAAAGAAATACATTTATTATTTTAAAAATTGTCCAAATTGAGAAATATGTGGCTAGTGCTAAAAATAATAAGTTGACCAAGAAATGAGAAGGAGAACAAAGAAGAGATAAAGTGAGTGAGGAGAGACAAAGCAATAGTTGGAACAAGTATTTCCTTTGCTGCCTTGCTTCATTAGAGTGAATGTACTTTGAGGATATACTTAACCAGAAGGATAAGCAACAGTATTTTATCCAGGACAATTTTACCACGTGATAAATATCCTGTAATGTATACATTGGGAAAACTAATAAAAGGAGTAAGGCATACCTGCAGTTTCAAAACAGGAATATATTATGAAGGTGTCCTAAAACTTTTGTAAAACATTGAACTTCTGGTTTCCATTTAGGATGTGAACATTACTCCTACCTTTGCAACAAACAAAAAAGAAAACAACCTCCAAACAGTCTTCAAATTTGTAATGTTTCTAAAACTCATCAAAGAGCTAAAGTTGCAGAGAAAATGGAAATCAAACATAAGCATATCCAAAGAGAGATGCCACTGGATGCTATAGAAGCTAGTAAGATAAATTTGGTTAAAATGTTTAGTGAATTCCTAAAAGCCTGGAAATGTAGACTATCATTCGAATACAGAATCCCTGAGAATTAAGGACACAAAGGGAGTTTTTATCTACTTGTGGGCTCTTCACGAACCTCATGGTTACTTACAGAAAAGATCGGAAACAGCAAGAGAGTTCTGAGAATGCTTCCCATGGACATTCTCAAAACCACCCAGATCCTTTTATCTTTCCTATGGAGCATAAGCCTAACCCCACAGGGGAAGAACAACCATCTTGTTGCTCCTGGGCATAGGTGAAGATCCACTGCAGCCAGAATCAGGGAACAGGAAAACATGCTCTGTTCCTAAGGGAGGGATGGGAATATCTTCTGGCCAGACCATTACAAACCTTCCACAGAGAGGAAGAGACCCCACTCCTAAGACCCAGAACATGGGGCCTCCTTAAGAATAAGGCTGAATCAGAACAACAAAAAGACTCCTCAATGTCCCCTATCAATCGGCTAATAATCATTGCATAACAAGTAGCAGCAGTCTACTGCAGAGGGGAGCATTTAAAGGTTGGAGAAAAACGTTCTTTGGGGTGTAGGCTCAAAGGGAAGATCCAAAGCTGAGGGTAGGGTAGAACAGACATTTAAAAAAATACTCTCTGGTAAATCAGTCTTGACTTTATAAGACAATGCTACAGAAATTTGAGGCCTGTGGTGCACTGGCGTAGCCATGGCAACAACATAATGCAAACTCAGCTCAACTAATGACCCAGTTGTCTCAACCTACCACAGTAAAGGCCTAACAAAAGAAAATGCATGTAAATTTTCAGCCTTAAATCTATTTCCCTCAGTGTCTACTGTCCTACATAATGTCTATATATGACTATATAAATGTCAGTTTTTAAAAAAAATATATATTTGCAAAGAACCAAAAGAAAACAATTATAACACACTGTCAAGAGACAAATCAATCAACATAACCAGAGTTTGAAATGACACAGATGTTGGAACTATTACATGGGGAATTTAAAATAATTATGATAAACATGCTTAAGGCTCTTATGGAAAAGGTAGACAGTATGCATACTCAGATGATAATTTCAGAAGAATAAAAAAGAATAAGAAAGAATCAAAGTGAAATATCAGAAATGAAAAAATAATAGAAGAACAAGGAATGACGATTTTTTTTAAGTAGGGCATTCAAGAGGGGTAGTATGAACGAGGGCAACAGGCATGTAATTGGAAACTCGGAAGACAAAGAGAGAATTGAACAGAAGAAATGTTTGAAGAGAGAAATACTTGAAGAATTTTTTAAAACACACACACACCAAATCACATATCCACATCATCTTTAAACTGCTGGAAAAACAAAAACTGGAAGATGACCATGGCAAAAAGACATATTACAGACAAGAATAAAATACGTTAAAGAGGAAGATTCTTATAGAATACCTGCATAGGCTCAATCTAATCATGTCTCTTTAAAAGCAGAGAACTTTCTCTGGCTGTGAGCAGGAGATATGAGGCAGAAAGGACGTCAGAGAAATTCAAAGCATGCAAAAAACTCAACCCATAACTGCGGACTTTGAAGATGAAGGAAGGGAACCACATGACAAGAAATATTGGTGGCCTCTAGAAGCTGAAAATGACTTCCAGCCAACAGTCAGCAAGGAGACAGGGTCCTCATTTAACAACCAGGTGAAATTTACTTCTGCAAAGAAGCTGAATGAGCCTGGAATTAGATTCTCACCCTCTGGCCCCCACAACACCCCAGCCTCCAGATGAGAGCCTATGCTAGCTGACACTTTTATTTCAGTCTTGTAAGACTTGGAGCAGAGAAACTAGCAAAGCCCACCCAGACTTTTGACCTACAGAGCTGTAAGATAGTAAATTTGTACTGTTTTAAACTGCTAGGTTGGTGGTAATTTCTTATGGCTGCAATAGAAAACGAATATAGTGTCTTTACATCAGACCACTCAAAGGCAGCCTTTATAAATAGTAAGGCACAACAAAGGCAGCCCTAGTACCAGCTAGGCTAAAGAAAGAAGTGGCTGGGGCCTGATTTCAGGCACTGAAATACTATCACCAAATATACCTCACCCCAGCTGCTCACCATTACACTTGAATTTCCAATTTTAAACCACAGCGTCAATTTTAGAGACACAAGCTACCTGTGTTAATAACAAACAGAAAATTATCAAGAAATGCTCTCTCCCAGGGCTCAGGTAGAAATCACACATACTTAGGAAGTGAAGGATCACTGCAGGATGGAGTGAGGTTGACAGAAGTAAACACTATTCAAAAGATCAAGAAATGAAATGATCCCCCATTTCGAAAGAATGAGAGGGATGGTCAGATACAACAGTTGATGGGATACCAGTGAGAACATAATATGGGCAAAGGAGGAGAAAACTTATCCTAATTCATAATTAGAGCTATATCAAGTTATGAACCCAGATACAGATATTATTACTGCTACTATGATGCAAAAAGTCACACTCTTGTGCAAGATTCCATGTGTTACAAAAATTGAACTTTCTATTAAGAGATTTCTATGTAAGTCAGCCATAAAATTACCTTCAATAAATCTGTTCCACTTCCAAAGGATCCCAGTCTTTAACCACAGCCTCTTCCTGCTTGTTAAACTACTTTCTCCACACTCTTAGACATCATTGAAAAATAGCCTTCATGGATGTTTTTTACTTCCTCCCAAACTAGCAGCCTCTTCCATGGTACATGATTAGATTCCAGGGCCCATCACTGCAATAATCTTCTTGCCAAACCTCCAAATGCGTAGCTTACTTTTTTCCTGTCACATCCTTCTAGAGATATCTCAACTGTGGATGAGCCCAATAATCTCCTTTCATGGCACCTGCCTCTAAGTGGCAAACTCTTCTAGAAAACATCACATGGTAGAGAAGATGGTACAAGTATAAATTCGTGGTCACTAATCTCAAGTGGGTCCTCATTCCTCTTGCCAAGCCATTCTCATCTTCTCCCATAACTTGTCAAAGTTTAGCCCTTTCTTCTGACTTCTGTCTCCTCACTTGGCAGACTCTCTCTTCAACAGAAAATTGAACTCACTGAACAGAAACTCCCTCAAATTCCCACTTTTGAACCTATAAACCTGTCTACGTCAACACCCATCCCTCTCCTTTCTTGTTCTGCATAACAGGAATTGGCTGTCCCTTTATCTAATTACTCTGTCTATACTCTACATCTTAGTGATTCTCCTTTTTCCCTTAGGAAAATTGCACTATTCAATGAGTTTCTTTCAACTTGGTCCTTATCTTTGACAGTTAAAACACTCAAATCTCGCTTATCTTAAAAAACAACAGTAACAAAACATTGTCCTCATCTGACCTTACATGCTCTTTCAGCTCTTGCTCCCTCTTCTCTCCTTCTATTTCCTTCTCCCTTCAGTCCACTAGGAAATAGCTTCTGTGTCAATTACACAAACAAAACACTCCCTGTAAGGTCAGCAGTGACTTTACTAGATTCACTAGATACTCCTCATTTTTACTTAAAGATTAGCATTCGACACTGTTGACTACACCCTCCTTCTTCAAATGTTCTCCCACTTCTCTGACTGGTCATTTCTGTCTCTCTGTAAGCTCAAACTCATCTACCTGGTCATTATATAGTGGAGGACCTTGGGGCTCATTCTGAAACATTTTTTGGTGATTGCATTGATTTTCATGACTTGAACTATCACTTATACATTGACGGCTCCTAAATTTGTAGCCTTAGTGCAGACCTAATCCCTGAGTTCTAGACTCTTATATGAAACAGCCTACACAGCACTGTTCACTAAGAAGTCTCAAAGGCACCTCAGACTCAAAAAAACTAACACTGAAGCCATAATTTTTAGCCCTACGTCTGACTCTTTTCTCGTACAGGAAATAACCATCACTCATGTAGTGATGCTGAAAACTAACCACTGGTATTACTGATTCTGGGTCAGGTACTGTATATATATGTTAACCTATTTAATCTTTCTTATAACTGTGATGTGGCTACTAGCATCATCTCCACCTACATTTCCAAGATGAGAAATGGAGGCTTACAGTGGTTAAGCAATTGGCCCAAGATCACACCGTTACTAAGTGGCAGGGTTGGGATTTGAACAAAGGCAAAGTTATGATTCACATTCTCAACCACTACATTTTTCAATGCTCACTATATGTGTAGGCTAGAAACCCAGGAGTCATCTTTGATGCTTTCCTCTTTTCTCCTCAAATATCTGATCGTCAAATCTGTATATTTTCACCGTCTTTTTTACTTATCACCACTAAATTACCACTAGTAAGCATTAGTAGTCCAAGCCACCACTATCTCTTACTTCAGCTACTATGATAGACTCTACACTGGTAACCAGAGACGTCTTTTTAAAATATAATTCAGATCATATAGCTCATGTTTAGGACATTTCAACAGTTTCCATTGTTCCCAGATGGTGACTAATAATTTCAATGTAGTTGACCCTCCAATGTATGAGTTAGCCCCCGTTTCTTTTTCTCTCCAGGTTCATCTCTAAGCCCTCTCTGCTTAGTTGCTGTGCTCCAGTCGCACTGGCCAGGTGTTATTTCCACCCACTTACCTGCTCCATCCACAGTAGGGTATCTGTTCAGAGTTGATCCCTCTCCCAGGGAGGCTTTGATTTCACTCCCGTGAAGTCATTCACTAACCAGCCCTGAAAGTCCTCAGTTAGTTAACACTCACTCATCCTTCAGACTTGATTCAAGAGTTCCTTTCTTATAAAAGCCTCCTCTGACATCCCAGGCTCCAGTTGGTTTCTCTGTTTTTAGCCCTCCTTCACAAAAAACATTCATCTTAGTTTGCATTATTTATTTAGTATACTATTAATACAGGAGTTAAGAAGAAATCACTTAGGCAGATAATAAGGGTATGGGAGTCCTCGGTAAGACTTTTCCTTTTGATGAAAAGCAGCCCCAAGTCCTTTTCTAGCAAAAAACAGCCTGCAAGGTGGGAGCCTGCATGGGTGACTGCCAGCAGGAACTATGGACTAGGTATGTTCAAGATGGCGGCTCCATCTTCTCTTTCTTTGTCAGCCACTTGTACAGTAAAGAGCAGACAAGATGGCGCCGATCAACTGGAAAGCCATTTGCATAATAAGATTAGGGTTGGGGGACCAGCCTTCCTCAGACGCTATGTAAATGTCATACCTGATCAAACTAATATGTGAGCCCTGCGTAAATCAGACACCACTTCCTCAAATTGGACTATATATTCCCGGGCATCCCCGCCAGTGGGTCCTTTCTGCTCAGAGACCCGTCTCTCTATGGAGAGTGCTGTTGCTCTTTCTCTTCTGCTTATTAAACCTCTGCTTCTAAACCTGTATGTGTCCCGTGTCCTAAATTTTCCTGGCACGCAACAATGAACTCCAGGGTATATACAGGGTATATACACCAGACAGTGTAGCCACTTCACTATTATGTGTTTAACCTCTTTTTGCCTCACTAGAATGTAAGCTACCTGAAGTCACAATTGTCCATTTTTCTTCACTTTAGTATTTCTAATACATGGTCCTGGCACACAAGAGGCACCCAACAGCCCAGAAATCTCAATTAACCAAATAGCATCCCAGCAAACTTCCAAAGTGGGTCCCAGGGGGTAAAATTCTTAGACAAAAATGTTGGCATCCTCCTGTTTAATTTCTGCATATTTCCCCCAAATTCTGGCTTCTGCCCTCACTGGTTGTACCAGCCTCTCTTCTTTAAAGCTTTGATTGGAAAAGATCTGAAGAGCTAGTTCCTATTGAAGTGTAAAGACACATAAAGAATGAAGAAGTTTCTTATCTCATGATTAAATTTTTGTATTAATAAGGAAAACCAAACTGCATTATTTAAGTTCTAATAGTATAAGTGAAGTGATCAGAGATAACTTTGGAGTGGATCCTTCTTATTGAACCTTTGCTGCTCCCTTTCCATACCCAACTCTCCTTCCACACATAAGCCAACTCTTTTCAGTAAGAGTTCAAACCTTGGACATCTGAACTAGCAGAATCATGAATCTAAGGTAAATCCACATGAGGGGCCATGACCCTAACTCATCTCAAATGCCATCTTTCTCAAGTCCCATCTGCCTCAAGGAGTAAGAAAATTTAGAAACCTTATGGATGTTGTGACAAAATTTTGGGCCATTCAAACCATTAAACATTCCAGTTTATTTAAATATCAGTGTTTATAAAAGAAAATCAACTCTATAGTTTTAATAGATGCCCTCCAGAATGGCCAATTATTGCTAAACCAAAGTACATCCTATTAAATTTGTTACAGCAATGATGTGAAAACATGGAAAGCCTTTACTCCGAATAAAACAAAACAAAACAAATAACAGAGGAAGAATTCAATTAACCATCAGAAGGGGTTTTAGTAAGGAAAGGACTGAGTTTATACATCATTAATTTAAACAAAGTTTATTGAGAAACTTCTGTGTACCAGGCATTAATCTGGGTGCTCTGAAGAATGGAATCATGGTGTGTTAATGGTGGCCTTGGGGATCGTAACAGACGTGTGTGTGTTAGTGTGTTAGTGTGTGGTGGTGTGTTGGTGGTGGCCTTGGGGATTGTAACAGATGAGGTCGGCAGAGGCTAGATTGTGACGTGATTTGCCAAAATGCCACAGCTGGGGATAAAACAAAATCCTTGTCCTCAGCCTGCTCAATTCATGTTTTAGATGATTTTTACAAATGATAAAATGTCCATTATTTGGACATTTGATCCAATAATGATCTTTCCTTTATTGTAGAAAGATGTGAAAAGCATGAATGCTTTAAGGGAGGACTTCAACCAAGGGCAAAGATGAGCCCCAAACAGTCCATGAATCAGGCCCAGTTCTGTGACTAGCTTAGGTTTCCCCCTACGTTGATCCTAGGAGACCTAAATGAAAGCACGATCCACTTCATAAGCCTGAGAATGCCTCTGTTCTCCAACCTGAAGTGGTCACATTGGATTCATAACACTAATTGTTTCCATAGTGCACAGCTGTTATGTTGAAAATAGAGAACCATGACTTCATGTGTGGACTATGAATACAGACTAGAGATCTGTTATCAATAAACCCAGTTTCTCTAATTTGATCATCTAGCTAACAGGGTAAGACCTTCATCCGTCACTTTAGCTTTTGCCAACTTTTCTCTGGTGAAGTGAAGGAAGTGAGGCAATGCTATCTCTGAATTTCATGCTCTAAAAGGCAAACTATGGCCCATGGGCCAAATCCAGTCCACCACCTGTTTTTGTAAAAATAGCAGAGTTGATCATGAAACATACCATATGGCCCACAAAGTCTAATGTAGTTACTATCCAGTCTTTTACAGAAAAAAATTTGCTGACCCCTGCTTGAAAGTAAAATAATTAAACAGCAACAAAATGTAAGCAGATTCTCCATTGTCACAAGGGTGTATTGCAAATGAGAAGTTAAGGTGGTTTGTAAAATATAGTTTCTTACTTCATTAAATATATGAATTACAGCAAATATTAAGTTACGGGAATTTAAAACATGTAAAGATTCAAAATACCTCCCCTGATCCATCACACATAAAAAAGATTAATGTGAGAACGTCCTTCTTCTTCTTCTAGACGTAAAGTATTATTTGAGATGTCAGGATTGATGGCTTTGTATTCATGATTATGTCCCTAGGAGACTACATGCTACATCTCCGTACCACACCCCTGTGATGAGCACAGAGTCCTACACAAAAGAACTTCACTATGTTATGTGTGCAATAAATTTTAAAGTGCTAGAATTTGTAAGGCTTTTTTTTTTTTTTTTTTTTTTTTCAAACTGAAGATTACTCAGATATGGGAGACTTACTTTGGCAGACCCAGGTCTGTTTTTGATTAGCAGTGTAATCATGGTTAACTGACTTAATGTTCCTAAATCTCAATTTTCTCATCTGTGAAAGGAAAGGCTTGAACTGTATACCCTCTGGGGTTTTGTCTCTGATTTCTGACTAATAAAGGTAAATCTTTTTGGAGTCCTATCAATTCCAAGTGATAGCTCAAGTTTTGCTACATTAACATTTTGTTAAATCAAATATTATTTGAGGGCCAGGTGCAGTGGCTCACACCCGTAATCCTAATACTTTGGGAGGCCGAAGCAGGTGGATCACTTGAGGTCAGGAGTTCATGACCAGCCAGGCCAACATGGTGAAATCTCATCTCTGTCAAAAATATAAAAATTAGCCAGGTGTGGGGTGGTGGGCACCTGTTATCCCAGCTACTCGTGAGGCTGAGTCAGGAGAATCACTTGAACCTGGGAGGAGGAGGTTGCAGTGAGCTGAGGTCGTGCCACTGCACTCTAGCCTGGGTAACAGAGCCAGACTCTATCTCAAAAAAAGAAAAAAGAAATATTATTTGAGATTGATGATGTTTCAGACATGTTGGGCCTCTCAACCTTTTGGAGCACCAATATTACAAAGAACAATTTAACTTGTGAATATGCAATAAAAATTATTCCAATTTTATGGTGATTTACCCATGTCTCTTTGTAATGTTCTGATTTCAATCAATTCAAAAACAGTTCAATAAGGTAGGATAATTACAACTAGCTTGACCTTTAAGTTTTACTATATTAGTCTAGGAATAGAAATGCCCCAATGAACATTTTATAAAAGATACAATTTTAATCTGCAAATAGTCAATAGTTTTCAGTCCAGCCTTGTCTTCATAAAAATATACATTCATAGATGTTCACAAGGGGCACAGGAAAAGAAAAAAATGGGGGAAAAAAAAAAGCATTCCTATGTGAAAAACTGTAGTTATTTAGGTCAGTAGCCACATTGTCTTTTTAAATTCACTGAAATGACTGAGATTAGGAGGGGGCCAACCATCAGATGGTTGAAACTGACATCAAAATGGGGCTATGTGATATTAGAGGACACAGGCAAGGACTACCATGGATGAGCCTGGGGAGTTCACAATCTGGCCATACCTGCCCCATATTCTGTATATGATTGAAGTTACTTTCAGCCTTTTATTCTATTACTATAATATACAGCTTTGAATCCCAAAATCCTGTTAAGAAAAACAAATCCTGAATGATTCATTTTGGAAATTTTAAAGATATATATATATATATATATATAGTTTTTTCCCTAAGGGGAATAAAATGCCAAGGAAGGAATTTCATGGATTAAAAATCTCTTTTAAAATGCTTGGAAAGAGAACAGGGAAAATCCAATTTGTACACTTTTTTCACTTTATTATTCTCTCGCATAATAAGAAATGTATACAGCTATACAAGAAATATATAGTATTTTGCTACCTATAATTATGTTACCTAGTTTAATTTTGTGATTTTGCTGTAATCAAATAGGAAAGTGAAAACTCAGATCTTAAAAACCATCTCACAAAATTAAAGGTAATCATTTAGTCCATAGTGTGTGGTCAAGTTGAAATTAGAAGGTCTGTATCTTTTAAACTGAAAAATAACTTGAAGATTATTTGGGGCTCCCTTAAGTGATAGTTTTTACAGCAAAATTTTATATTATTGATTCTTTAATATACTTTTTTTCATTTCTTTTTATTTATTGTACTTTAAGTTCTGGGATATGTGTGCAGAACGTGCAGGTTTGTTACACAGATATACATGTGCCATGGAGGTTTGCTGCACCCATCAACCTGTCATCTGCATTAAGTATTTCTCCTAATGCTACCCCTCCCCTAACCCCTAACCCACCGACAGGCCCCAGAGTGTGATGTTCCCCTCCCTGTGTCCACATGTTCTCATTGTTCAACTCATAATTTGCTGTCTTAAAAAAAAAAGTACAGATTATTCTTTGAATGTCAGTTTCTCCTGCAGGCATGGGCCCTTTGGGATTTGCTGAGCTTTTTCAAACCTGTAGAAGGAGTAATCTGTTCACCAATAAGGTCAGTGTTGCCTCATCTTACGCAGATTCAGTGTTTGACACAAAGGGCGGGGAGGCATAGACATGGTCTAAGTGATGCAAACCACGAAGCAAGAAAGTCACAGACTTGAATCACAGCCAAGACTTCCACACATACAGCCTGCAGTGAGCCACAAGGCAATTCCCAAAGTGATCTTACATATGGAGTACAGCATCCTGAATTTTAGAGATAGAGGAGAGTTTAGAGATTATAGACCAAGCTCTTCATTTTAAAGCTGAGATAGCTGAGGCCAAGTGTAGTCAGATGACTTATGTAGGGCTCTAGAGCTAGCCAGTGGCATTGCCAGAATTAGAACCCTGGACTCCTGCCTACCAATCCGGCCCCATATCAGGCATCCCCTGCTGCCTCATGCAAAGAGAGCAAGAGCCAAGTACTAAAGGGATGGGCTCGCCCAATAAATGTGGCCAGCAGCAGATCCTTGACTCTGGATTTTATTATAAACTTGAAAAAAATTCTCCATCAATCACAAATAATAAATGCTATATACAGAACAGCATCTTGTTCCAAAAGTGTGCATTTGAAAAGAAAGGGGGAAAAAACCCCTATACTATCTTTAAATCTCGAGGCATAGCTCTAAACAGATGGAAAAGCCGACCTATGTCATCAAGAAAAAAGAATCATTCCTTTTGAAAAGGAAGAATGAATTTTGCTGGAATAGAGTCAGGGTGGAGTAGGAAGAGTCCACATCTAAGAGTGTTAACTCATTTTTTTGTAGATAATTTGCCAAGAGCCAGAGGAAATCCCCAATAATCTTAGCAAAGTTTTTTTTTTTTTTAAGGTTAGAGGAAAATGCATTTTATACTTTTTTTCTGCTCATGTAAAATTAGTCTTAATCACAAGTTACACATATTCTACAAAGGAAGTCATTATTAAATGGTCTTCATTTACAAATTTCACGTTATATAGGAGTTACAGCATTTCTTTCAATAGAATATTCCCAGGAGGCTACTCTCATGGGTACAGGTCTAGTCTAACCTTGGTCTTTCCTCTAACATCTTGCTGCAGCCTAAAATCTACTATAGTCACATGCCCAGATGGCCTGTTCAGGTCTATGTTATATTGTTAAAAAAGAAAGGTCACTGTTATCCATACGCGTTCTCCGAAAGGTCTTGAACTATAAGGAGCAATTCATAAGAATTTGTTGAATGAACGACTGACTTTTGATTTGAAGCAGAAATTAGGCTTCTTACTCCATCACAATGCTAAGTGGTAAAATCAGAAGCATCAATTTGACTTTGAAATACACTGATTTTTGTTTCAGTGAAAAATGGAGCACCCCATTGGACACTTGGGGAAGTAGCTACAGTTCCTTCCAAAGGGAACACACTAAAAAATATGACAAAGTACATGATGTCCAACTCACAGGGATCCAGTTGCAGAGTAATGTGACATATAGAGACATATAGACCCAGACTGGGATTTGGGGTCTTACTCTTGCTCCTCTCAAATACATAAAACAATTCAAGCAATTTTTATTAATTTGCTTGCTCTTGATCATTCTAGAGAGTCCCAGACTCTCACATGGATAGACCTCACTCCTCTACTTTGGGCCTTCAGGCTTGAGTAGGAGGAGGAAAGGCAGTCAAGTGGCAGCACAAGTTCCTGGCTTGTTACTTCCTCCTAGTAGGGTAGTTCCCCCAGGATAGCAGCTCTGCAGCTTGTGCTGAAAGTTTTCTTCTGTATTTGCAGTACCTGTTCTCCCTCTCCTTACAGGTTAGGGCTCCTGGAAACATTCAAGTGCCCAAGAAGGTGGGAGGGCCATGAACGGCCACCTGTTAGTGACTGTTACTCCATCTCAGTATGAAAATGAAAAGATTGGGCAGTGGTCTTCACAGCGGCTCACGTCACATGCTCCATGCCAATAGTTGTTTTCCTTAAATCCTAATCAAAACTGAGATACTCCAAGATATCCATCAAACAGAGTTCTTAAAGCTGCTCTCTTGGTAATTGTAACTGCTTCAAGGAATTGTGGTGGCTGCTGATACCATTTTCTGGATTAAACATACAGCCTTTAAATATACAGCCTTCCCCAGCATGCCTCGCAAGTGTCAGGCAAACATTTATATTTCAGTTAGGAATTTCTGCAGTGAAGACATTGCTTGGTGCTTTTTTTTTTTTTTTTTTTTTTTGAGACGGAGTCTTGCTCTGTCGCCCAGGCTGGAGTGCAGTGGCGCGATCTCGGCTTACTGCAAGCTCCGCCTCCCGGGTTTACGCCATTCTCTGCCTCAGCCTCCCGAGTAGCTGGGACTACAGGTGCCCGCCACCACGCCCGGCTAATTTTTTGTGTTTTTAGTCAAGACGGGGTTTCACTGTGTTAGCCAGGAAGGTCTCGATCTCCTAACCTCGTGATCTGCCCGCCTCGGCCTCCCAAAGTGCTGGGATTACAGGCGTGAGCCACTGCGCCCGGCCTGCTTGGTGCATTTTCCAGGACCCAGCTGACATTTAAACAGAAGAGGTGACTGCTTATTTGACAAGACTTCTAAGAGACATAGAAAGGATCTCATGATATAAGAAATTCTTCCATTATAATGCTACCTGCTGGTTGAAATCTTCCCATGAGAGAAGATAGGCCTGATGCTCTTGAATTAGGGCTTTACATAAGCACCGTTAGATAAAAAGCAAGTATTTCAAGAGAATAAGTATGGCAGGTAATTTTCAAGAGTAGGCTAGCAGGAATGAGGTACTAACTAGGGAAATTTTGACCAAGCATGGTGATGGGATAGGCTGGAGCTGACAGCATTATAAGGAGAAGGCAAGTTTGGAATGGGGCAAGATGAGTCTTTAGGTGTTAGGGACACCAGGCCCAGGATGGAGAACACAGGGTGGGCCTCAAAGACAAAACGTGCTTCCACTTTTATGCTTACTGCTTGTTCTAGAATTTTCCCCCTCAACTATCAAAAATGCCTCACATAGAATTATATCCTCCAATAGAAATGAAAGCAGCTGGTAAGTACAGAGTTTTATATGTGGTGGGTGTTTGATAGATGTTGATGGAAGTTGGATTTCATTCATCTGCTCATCAAGATGTTTTTTGTTCTCTGTCCCAGCAAAACCACAGCTTTTTAAAAGATCAGGATCAGGAACAAGGTCATTAAAAATATATTTTAAAATGGAAATTAAAACAGAAAGGAGGTGTGAGGATTCTTGCCAGTGAAATCAACATGCACTTTCTCAGCGGAGGAATCACAGAAATGCGGCTGAGAAGGGTGTGCCTTCCTAAAAAGGGGCAAGGAGAAGGGCAGCTGGGAATGGAATGTCATCCTTCCCTGAAGCACTGGATTCTCACGAACACATTTCTGCCACCTGGTAATTTCACCTCACTAGCTCCACACATCAGTGTATTTAGAATCTCTTTTATTTCATAAAGCTAGCATTGCCATTAAAACAACATCTGCATTATATTTTAGAAATAAAACTTACACCATAGAAATTAAAGTGAGATATCTATGTGAAAGTGCTTTTTAAATTAAAAATCGAATTTTTATGTGGAAACCCCTCTGTACTGAAAGGGATCTGCAAATAAACTAGTGCTAGCAAATATTTATAAAGTACCTTTAAGATGTGAAAATTAATCTCTGGGCCAACAAGAGAAGTGATGGATGACCACTTAGTTTAGAAACAGTCCTACAGGCATCTGCAAATGTGCACTAAAACAACCAGGTTCCAACAAGCCCGTCGCCACCATAAAGAAACAATGGAGTTATTATTTTTGCCACTCAAGGCTCTCATCAAGATGTTATCTTCATAAGTTAATGCACATTTTTAAAGGTAAATAAGCATTTCCATTAGGCTCTCCAGTTTCTCTAATTTGCTTATGGTGTGTGAGACCCAGTGAGTGAAGTATTTAAGTATTAAGATTGATTCCTTTTTTTTTCCTGAATGTTTTGGATTTCTTAGCCCCTGGCTGGGGAAAACACCCATGCTAAAACAGCAATAACAGCATACCACATCCTTTCACATCAACATGCATGATTTATCCTATGGAACAGAAGGAGTAAATAACAGCCAAGCTTCATTATTTTGCAGATTCCATATTTGCAAATTTTTCTACTAATTAACATTTGTTTTTAATCCCAAAATTAATACATAAAGCATTTCAGACTTATTTGTGGACATGTGAGAAATGGAGAAAAATCTGAGTCACCCAAGGTGCCTGTTTCTGGCTAAGGTTGAACAAAGTGATGCTCTGCCTTCTTGTTTCAGCTCTCAGACTGTAAACAAGTGTCCTTTTCACAGTTGACGTAGCACCACACCTTTCCCATTTTTGTGCTCTTTGTTAGTGACTTCACTGTTTAAGCAGCCCCTAAGTATAGTGCTGAAGGGCTGTCTAGAGTTTCTGAGCACGAGAAGGCTGTGATGTGCCTTGCAGAGCAAAAACGTGAGTTAGATAAGCTTCATTCAGTCATGAGCTATACTGCTGTTGGCCATGAATTCAATGTTAATGAATCAACAACGTACATTAAGTAAAGCATCATTAAACAGAAACACACATAAAACAAAGTTATGTACTGATTCCTTGATGAAAATGTTGTGATCAGTGGCTCACAGGAATCCAACTCCATATTTCCCCGTAGAAACAATGGTTTGGCTAATTTGGTGTTTCCAGCAACTTTATAAAACATTACTACTGCGAATAATGAGAATCGACTGTATTATGCTCTATGTTTTTTCAATGAGAAAAATAAGACCCATGGAGGTTAAATTTGTTCTTCCAAGGTCACCCGTCCAGTTAGAAGCAGAATAAGGGCTAAAATAGAGGTATTTTGTTTCCAATCCAGTGATCATTTTTTTCTGCTTCATTCCTTCTTTCACCAACACCTTCATTATGAATGAAGATAAGGGCTATAATTTCTGCATAACATGAGATGCTCAGATTTAGTTAGCATTTTCTTCCCCAGAGCACTGTCTTTCAAAGCGTTTAAAGCAGGCTTAAATTGACTCTTGAAGCCCCAAATGGCAAAAATTATATGACGGCTTAATTTAAGTTATAGAATTTTAATGTTTGGCTTACGATGACTCATGAATACAAGATATAGTCAGAAAAGGAGACAAGACTAAACTTTTTTGAAAGTTCCCTCTGTGCCAGACAAATGTAGCCAATTTCCACGTATTATCTCATCTGATAAGAAATTAGTGTGAGCTTCAGCAAACTAATTTGCCAACTGTTATACTTTTTAGACAAGATGTGGTTTCTAAGAAAATGGATCATGCATTTTTTAAAGAAATATGCCTAACAAGTATGCCTAACGAATAGAGACATGGAGTCTAAACTTATCTGACTCTTTCCTATTAGCAGCTAAAAATAAAAACACAACATTTTAAAAATCAACAATATCAAGTTCTGGCAAGGATTTGGAGCAACTGAAATCTTTATACCTTGCTATTTAAAAAATGTTGTAGCCACTTAGGAAAAACTGCTTGATATTTCTTATAAACATACACTTAATACATGACAAAAAGCAATCTCACTCCCACATATTTATCCAAGAGAAATAAAAATATATGTTCACACAAAGACCTATGTAAGCAAATGCTTATAGCAGTTTTATGCATATTGGCCCCAAATTAGAAACAACCTTAATGTTCAGTTGGTGAGTGAGCAAGTTGCTGTATGGCCATATAATGAAATTCTACTCAACCAGTAAAAGGAGCTAACTACTAATACATGCAACAGCATGGATATATTATGAAAGCACTATGCTATGTGAACAAAAACCAGACAAAAAATGTTAATATACTTCTATTCATAGAACATTCTGGAAAAGGCAAAACTATAGGGATAGAAATCAGATCAGTGGTTGCCAGAGACTAGGAGTAGGGGAAGGGATTGACTACAAAGCACAATGGAACATTCTAGGGATATGGAAATGCTTTACATCTTGATTAACATTGACAAAATATAAAAATTTATTGGATTGAATAAAGCAATTAGATAGACAAAGGAACTAGAGAAGGTATCTTTTGTGGTGCGTTTAAACCTAGAAAGAGTTTTAAAAGGTATTTGTTGCTTATTACCTAGATTAAGATATAACTACAGAAGAATATTTACTAATTATCTGAAAGTAATGTCAAAATAAGTCACAGTTAGCTTTAGGGTGTGACATGGAATAACAGGTATCCCAAGACATGAGCATTCTAGAAAGTGAAACCTGCCCAAGATGCTATTTAAGATGTTCTCTCTGTAACAGACAGCAAGCAAGTTGTTTATAGACAGTCTAGGCAAAAAAGCTCTCCAGCTTGATAAGAAGTTAGTTATTTTAATACGGTAATCTGAAGATTATTTTATAATTCCATCTATTAATAATAGTATAGGGAATTTTTTCAAGAGAATTTTTATTATTACCTTGTCTTAGAAAAAACAGAGAGAAGGATATTGCAAAAATAAAAAATGTCTACACTTGGACGTAGATAAAAGCTTTTAATCATTAGAAGATGCCTCCTTGTATTGTCACACTGAAATTCAACTTTAGTAAACAAGATAACAAAATTGAACCTCAAGGCAATATAACCCCACTTCTAGTAAGGGGGTCCTAGGGGCAAGTGAGTCACTTTAGAAGGGAGCCCCAGCTGTGATCTAGCTGCCTTGGGGTAGATGGGCTGGTAAGGATGAAGGGGCTCCCCATTTCCATGGACAGGATGGGAAATGGATTATATAATAGTTGGTCTGTAGTCACAGTTGTGACTTTTCTAGTGGCACCCTCCCTGTTGGGATGATGCTTTTAGACCTGACTCAGTTTTTTCACTCCTTCACAAATAGCATTAGCTTCAAAAGCCTGAATGTTTTGCTTATTTAATTAGATGTGTGTATTGAGAGTGGATCAAGGAGGGGTAAGAAATGACATGTTTTCACCACCAAAACAATCCTTCCCTGGCAACTATGGGATGCTCTGGGAAGGTCAAGTCCAATATGCCTTGAATCTGAGTGAAAGCAAGAGACCACAGGGGGCCTTGTGGTTCCCCTGAATGATGATACATACTAGCAAAAAAAAAAAAAAAAACAAAAAAAAACACCCTGAAATATTAAAAAAAAAAAAAAAAAGCCTCAGAATCCAGACTGGTATTTGGTCTGGGAAGAGGCACTAATCAGAAGACTCCTTGTCCCCTGTGACCTGTATTATCCAGGCAACCCGGATCTTGACTGGCCAAGGGACTGGCCAACTGGATGGAAACTCCTTACCCAATTTTTATGGTTTGTTATGTGCTTTCTTAATAAGGTCTTAGCAACTGGTGATAAGGGTCTGTGGTTGTTCCTCATAATCATTTTATAAACAATATTTTTGAAGGGAGCAAATGTGTTCAGCTTAAAGCAATAGTGGCATCCATTAATGAAGTAAACTATAGGTAAAATACAAAGTTAAAATGTCTTTAATGTTCTGAGAGAACCCTAGTTTATAAATATGCTGCCTGCTTCTTCAAAAATATATTCATATTTATCATGTATTCTGGTTTGGGGTTAGAAAAATTTTCTCACCCTCCACAGATGGTGCATATAAAATATTCCCTACATGAAGCTTTTTCTTTTTTTAATAAAAAACGTATGGAAATGCCATAAAATTTTGCAGGATGGCAGAGAAGGCCCTGTTCAAAGCCTTCCCAATTCTCCTAAGAAAAATAAAACTATTTTTGGAAAGGAATAAAGCCCAGTTCAGCTTTATTCCTTCCTCAGTTTAGCATTTATTACATTGTAGTATCCTGTTTGGTTTGTGTATTCCTCTTGCTAGGATATAAATTCTACCAGGATGGTAACCATTTTTCTTCTTTCTTTATTTATTCTATCATAATGTTAGATGCATAGAAAATGATATTTTAATAAGAGATGAGAAATTTCACAATGCCTACCCTGGAGATATAATTACATGAGAATGCCATGGCATAAGTTTCAAGATGGGGTTTAAGCTAAGGCCAAGGAGATGAAAGCTTGGTCTGATCCAAATTTGTCCCAGGCGGCCCATTTTTTTCCTCAGGGGAATTCGGGGATATAGGTCAGCTACAGGGCAGATCTCAGATCTGTCTGTTTTTAAGCTATCTTGGGCACAGGTCAACTCTTCTAAATGATAGCAGGACCAGTACAGATCCACACCCTTGGCCTAAGGCCAGTCCTAAGATGGCCTCTGGAATGAAAGACAAGGCCATCTATGAAGGCCTCAGGAGATATGGTCCTTTAGCTGCTCTAAACTACCAAACATTTTCTATGAATTTTTTAAAAAGGATAATTGTTCATGTATTTTTCCAATCACTCTTTAAGCAGCATTTATGCTCAGTTTTTTGTGGTCCTGGAAAAGGTAATTGATCCCAAAATTCTCTTCCTGTATTTATTTCCAATTTTCTTTTGCCCATAGGCAAAACTACATTTCCAAAGCCATATGCCAACAGATAAGATTATTTACATTTCTCATTCTGTTTTTGTTCCATTTAAATAGTCCTTTAAAATTAAAAAGGCATCACATATGCTCCCTACATTAGTTATCTATTGCTGTATAATAGATTAACCCAAAGCTTAGTGACTTAATCAACAACAAACATTCATCATCCACACAGTTTCTGTGGATCAGGTACTTGGGAGCAGCACAACTGGGCAGTCCTGGCTCAGAATGTCTCATGAGGTTGCAGTTAAGATATTGGCCAGGATTACCATCATCTGAAGGCTTGACTGGGGCTGGAAGATGTGCTTCCCAGATGGCTCACTCCTATGGCTAGCAAATTTGTGCTGGATATGGGCATGAAGTCTAAGCCCTTCATGGTGTGGGCCTCTCCATAGGTCTGCTTGAGGGTTTCAGGACACGTCAGCTGGTTTTCTCCAGATTGGGTGATCCAAGAAAATGAACAAGGTGTAAACTGCAATATCCTTTATGACTTAGCCTCTGAAAGTTACATATTTTCACTTCACTTTTTCCATATTTAATGAGTACACAGCCCAACCTTGATTCAGTGTGCAAGGGGACTATATAAGAGCATGAATGACAGCAGGTGAGAATAATTGAGGGTCACCTTGGATACTACCACACTTACATTTTTTTTTGTGCCACATCAAAAGAAATTACATAAAATAAACTGTGTGCTCATGTCTTAGTTACAAAGTATGAGATTTTTCATGGACCATCTCGAGGCCCTCTCTGCATGATCTATGCATATAGTAGTAATTCTTCCAGCCCTTCGCTTGACCCATCCTAATTCTTGCTTAGTAAAAGGCATCTGTCTAGACAGTTCTTAAGTTTTATCAGCTCTTAGACTTTTTCAAAAAGCTCAATATCCAAAGACCAACACTCCTGAAAATGCACATACCCACAACTGTACTAGTCTGCATACAACTTCAAGGGTTTTATGACTCCCCTGAGCTTAAGAAAAGAAACTCTAACCTGCAAGCTACACACATAATGTTTTCAGCTGGCTGCCAAGTGCAAATGTCACAGCTAATGCTCAACAATAGGCTGATGTCCAATTCTAGCTGAAGGGCTGGCTAACACTCTATGTAAGACAAAATGACAGAAAACATCCACATGAAGTATCAAATTCATCTTTAGTGTCACAACTGTGTCTTTCTTCATTGACCTAGTAAAGTAAACTGTCCATACTTTATAGTGAGTTTTCTTGAATTTGGGTTACACTTAACACATGCCTCTGGTTAATATTAGGCATTAACTTTAATACATATACACAAGTGGAATGACTCCCACTAATAACTCATAATGTCACCAAAACCTCTCAGCTGAAGTTTTAAACATTACTCACCACCAAACAAGGTTACATTAAGCAAGTGCTGCCCAGGGCTCCAGCTAGCTATGGTAAAGAATAGTTTCTAATTATAAAAGGCAGCCAGCAAGTTCATCTCAAGAACTAAAGGGTCTCACTCTACCAAGCTAAATTTTTTTCTACAGATATGTATCATATACTTAACAACAGAAAGCACAGATTCTCCAAATTTCTAGAACGAAGGTAGCTAAGTTTGTATTATCCACTTTCTTCAAAGTAGTACCTCAGTGCTTTGTACTGATTATATAAAGAGATCAGCATTATTTCTCAATGCATGGTTAATCTCATGAGAATCATCAGTGATAGTTGTGTATCATGCAGATTACCAGAACTGAATCAGAATCTGATGTGAGTATAGTAAGGGTGGGGGGAGTGAAAGGCAAGGAGGTTACGGGAGGCAGGACTCTGCATACTTAGCAGATTCACTAAGTCAGTGGTTTCCAAAATGTGATCCCAGGACCAGCATTGCTAGTATCATCTGGAAACTTGTGAGAAATGCAAATTCTCCAGACCACCCCACCTCAGATCTACTGCGTCAGAAACTCAGGATGGAGCCCAGTGCTCTGAGTTTATCCAGCCCTCTAGGAGGTTAGGATGCTTGCTGAAGCTGGAGGACCACTGCACTCAGTGATTCTTTGCTTTTCCATATACTGTGAGTGAGAGTAATTATCTCCAGGTTTGTTAAATAGCCATATTTCACTAAAACAAAGTCAAGTCATAAAATTTCTTTTATTTCCATCTAATTATCTTCCACAACCAGGCCTTGTAGATGTAGGATGCAAGTTCATAAATGAAAAAGGGTAGGTGGGAGAGAGATTTTAGATTCAGAGCTAAAAATCAGAGGTAAATGTTTCTTGCCATGTTTTTCAAAGAAAGAATTACTCTCACAAAATAAGAAAGTCCATGGAAAGAGATCTCCCTAAAAGGATCTTTACTCTGCTAATGCTTATCCTTTAATGCCTTTTAAATTATTTGATAATTCACAGGAAATTTATTTAGTGTTAACATCTGTGGTCCCTTTGTGGTCTATCAACCTCCAACCATGAAAAGGAATGTTTGAAATGGATGTTTCTGGGACACCACAGAAACCTTACAGATGACATCTGAGCCATGGGTTATGACGACTTTGGAAAACACCACAGTAAATACTTGTTGTCTTAATTTTCCGACGTAAGTGAAAACAGATGTTTGCATTGAACGGCCAGTTAAGAACAAGTGTTATATAATGCAATTTGGCTGACAAATTTATGGGATTTTTTTTTTTTATAAGACTCAATGCACGTTCCTTGCAAACAACTGAGAAAGGCACCTGACAATATTTGAAAAGGCACTGACATGTTTTTGAAAATTTGTGAAAATGGGATTTATTGCCAAGAACATGTGGAGAAGGAATTTTGTCTAACCTGTCCTATGAAGTATTGTTAATTCTCTAAGTAATCCAATGATATTTCTTATTAGTCATTCTGGTAACTCAGTTGTAATATCAATATTTAAAATTTGAGTTGTTCACAAAATGGGATAATGTTCAAAATCACTTGTTTTGCTGAAAGACTGTCTATAAAGAATTTTGCAACTAGGTTGTTATACATTAGAGCAAAACCCTAAACCATGCTACTGTCAATATGTTGATCATTCAAAAATTCATTGTGTGTCACACCAAATTTAGTCGGTTTGTAGAACTTTCATCGATTTCTTATTTGTTTTTGTTTTTGTTTTTGTTTGATACAGAGTCTTGCTCTGTCTACCAGGCTGGAGTGCAGTGGTGTGATCTCGGCTCACTGCAAGCTCTGCCTCCCGTGTTCATGCCATTCTCCTGCCTCAGCCTCCCTTGTTTTTTATTTGTATCACAAGATGAACCAGCACAACAATCCAACATGGCATGCATATGTGCAAACACATACACACCTGGATTTGGAAAGCTCATTGAAATACACATTTTTTCCAGTATTCACTATTAATATGGATTATAATTTAAAAGTCTAAAAGCCAACAGAACATATAAAGTTACCATAGCAGAGATCATGAGGGTCTTCCAAGCACAAGAATTAGAACCTGAGAAGACACGCAAGTGGGAAAGAAGAGGGTTATAAACAAAGAATGAGAGGAAAATTTGGAAGTCATCCATTGAGTATAGCCAAGACAGCCAGACAGAGAAATGGAGATCAAAGAAAGAGGTTTATATGTTGAAATGGTATTAAATGCCTGCAACTGTGTTCTAGTCACCAATTACAGGATCACCATTTCCTGGGCACACTTTACACAGAAACTCAGTTTCATGGAAATATTGGTTACAAGACAAATGAAGAGAAATATGACATTTGAATGAAAGATCCACTGGAAAACAGCAGAATTCTCTGCAAATTCTTCAAAATATCAAACTCCAACTACAATAGAACAAACATCCAGAATAAACTGAAAACAAGCTTTACAAAAGAACAGTACAATGTCTGACTGCTATTGTGCATATGTTGTTGCCACCCTTCAAGGGACATAGTGATTTATGTTATAACCAAAGCCATTTAGGAATGCTATAGTGTGAATATAGTTATGGTTTGTCTAATATGATATACACAGAGCTGATCAAATGAATATAAATGTGCGCTCTTCCAAGATTGGTCATGCCAAGATAAATGAACAGGAAGCAATGATATTCTTCAACCAAGTGGAATACTTTGCATGACATAGAAACAACACTTTTGCCTTTAAAAAGATAATAAAGTGTGCATTGTCTTCCAAAGGATAATTCCTGCCGCATCCAAACAGATGAGGAGTCAGCTGTGAGGCAAGGACATGGGCCAAAGTGGTCACCAGGAAGGGGTGGAAGCCAGGAGAATGCTCTGAAGACTCTCATCATGTTGAGAGAAGGGACAAAGAGGAGGGGCAGAAGAAGGAGGATGAAAGTTTAGGAAAGAGAAGGATTAGGAACGAGAAGAGGGAGTGCAGAAAAAGAGTCACGCAATCAAACTAATCCAGTACCTGCAGACTGACCAGACAGACTGCAGCAGGCATCCAGGAGCAGGCCAAGTCACATGGAATTGCATCCCAAGGATAGGCGGAGAAAAAAATGACCAAGGACCACAACTTGTACTTTCGGATGTTTCACCATAAAAGACAAATATGCTCTGAGCAGGATCTTCCAAACTCCTTCAGGGAGAGTTGGATGAGGGAACAGCAGTGGGATGCTCATGGCAAGAATTATGTTGAAAACACTCCCAGTGCCCTGGCTCCTCTCTGCAGATCCTGTTTCACTGTGTGGATGCTACGCCACAGGCTCAGACACTCTAGACTTTGACACCCAGCCAGGGTGTTCTTTCTGCTCAGTATCAGTGTCCAGGCTACTGGAGCGTCTAGATCTTTCCATCACTGCCAAGGCAGATGTATTAGTCTGTTTTCACACTACTATAAAGAAATACCCAAGACTGGGTAGTTTATAAAGGAAAGAGGTTTAATTGACTCACACTTCTGCATGGTTGGAGGGGCCTCAGGAAACTTGGAATTATGGCAGAAGGGGAAGCAGGCACATCTTACATGGCAGCAGGCAAGAGAGAGAACGTGTGAGAGTGTAGGAAAAACTACCATTTATAAAACCATCATATCTCGTAAGAACTCACTCATTATGATGAGAACAGCATGGGGGAACCACCCCCATGATCCAATCACCTCCCACCAGGTTCCACCCTCCACATGTGGGGATTATGGGGATTACAATTCGAGACAAGATTTGGGTGGGAACACAGAGCCAAACTATATCAGCAGGTAAAGAGTTTTAAAAATGTACCTGGTCTTCACATTTGTTTACTTTGGTTAAGAAAGTTACTATCAAAAAAATCCATTAATGCCACTCGAATATTACTTGTTAATGAAAGCTAAAAAGAAGACTGATACTTTTATTATTTCCTTTTTTTAGAGAAAAAAACCCTGATGTTCAGAAAGGTGAAGCATTAGGTTGGTGCAAAAGTCATTGAGGTTTTTGCCATTAAAAGCAATGGCAAAAACCACAAAGACTTTTGCACCAACCTAATGACTTGCTTGGGCTCACGTGTACTCCTGCACTTTACCCACTAACCCATGTTGCTAATTTTCAGTGTTTATCTTTCCAGTTCATAACAAAACTACAAACTAGGTAAACCTGATATGGCAGAGCATGCCCAGCATCATTTCCCTTTTAATTCTTGTAAAAAGGAATAGTTAGGGAAGAATTCTGTGACAGCAGGATCATTAGGAGAGTTTGGAGAGGATGTGCCTGGAGAGGAATGGAGGGACTGTCTTCCAGGTCATCTGATACCTTACTCTAAACTAACTGGCCAGAATGTCTTAACTTCATCTGGGAAAGTGAAAGGAGAAGGAAATTGTCCCGCATCTCCTGCCGACATAGCTGGAACAGAACTGAATTCCAGAGCTCGCTGCCAGCACGACTTTGGCAGACACTCCAAGCCCCTCCTTGAACGACAGAATCTGCTGCTCTGAGAGAAGCAAGGCCTGTTAGGTCTCGCACACCCACACACACGTGCACAGTGGCCTCTCAGGAAGACCCTTGGGAAGCCAGAATGTTTTCTTATCAGCTAACAGAATGGAAAAATCACAGAATTGTATTTAACGAGAAAGGATATTTGAAACTCCACCTTGGCATCACGTTGTAAGCAAAGCGCTCCTGTTCAAAGTCTCAGCAAGGTTTCATTCACCACTACTCAGAGAAGAGAGAACTTCCATTACATTAGAGAAACAGTAGAATACATTTTAAATATGTTTCAGATTATAAGACATGCTACATGCCGGAAAGTTATCCTTAACATGAGATAGAAAAATCAGCTGGAATATATATGTTAATGTGCACAACTAAATAAATTGCTTTCAATACAATCTATATAATCTGTACTTTCTGAGTATGGACATTCATTGCATATTTGCTTAACTCCTATATTTTGCGCTGAAATCATGAGGTGCTTTGCTTTTCTTAACAGATTACATTTGAATTCATTGTTCTTCTTCCTATGTGTATCACTTAAAGCCAGTACATAGCAACACAGTGGGATAGCTTAGCTCCTGCAAATGTTGGTTGTTAAATGAGGATAAAGAATTAACACACCAACAGTTTCATGTAAAACTAAACGACTTTTGTGTGGCCAAGTGTTTTTAAATAGAACTGATTTCAAACCCCTTAAATGCAGGAAATGTCTTATTCATCTTTGTAATCCTAATGTGATGATTAAAAAACATTAATTGAATGACAAAATGAATAAATGTAAGTCTGGTCTTAAAAATCACAGTCACAACTTCTCAG
Organism: Papio anubis; assembly: GCF_008728515.1. NCBI lineage: Eukaryota > Metazoa > Chordata > Mammalia > Primates > Cercopithecidae > Papio > Papio anubis. The sequence continues at coordinate 20,906,703 of NC_044977.1, forward strand.
ATCTGGCTTCTGAGAGTAGCACTTATGTTCTAACACTAAAAACAAATGTTCATCTCAATTTTACACATTTACTTATTTTATATAGCTTCAGGAGGAACTCTGAAATTTTTTTCAAACAATGTTGTAAAATCCTGGAACAAAGCAGCATAAAAATAAAAATCACTTTTAAATTTACAGAAATCAAAACTTAAATAGTAGAAAAATATACTTGCAACTTTTAAATTTTACTCTGTACTCATCAAGAAAGATTTATTTATCAAGCACTTATACATACAAATTGTCAAAAATCTCCAAATCAGTAGTTCTTAACCCTGGTCATATTAGAATCACCTGAGGAATTAAAAAAAAAAATCCCACCCTAGACAAATTTAAAATAAATTTGATGGGGAGGCAGAGCATTACTGATATTTTTGAAAACTTTAGTATTCTCATGTGCATCCAGGATTAAATATATTGGGCTATAGCCTATATTGGAATATACGTTATAGTATTTATAGTCACAGGTAAGCTTATTAAATGAAGAAAATATTGAATTGCTATGTCATAGGTGAGATGTGAATTAGGCCTCAATTTTCTCTAAAATTAATTTCTAGTGTGACCAGAAGATGCTTGAAGTGGGTGAATTTGCCCTGGTTTTCTAATGGGTGGGCTTTCTAAGTGTGATCTTTCACTGGAGAATGACAACAAATCTTCTATGAAAATGTCACATCTTCTAGCTGCTTCTTTAGAATTCCATAGGAAGGAACTTTAACTGACTTCATAGCGTGTGTACTGAGAGGACCTTAAACCTCAGAGCAGCTCTAAGGCTTCTAAATGTTCATCAAAATCACTGTAAATATATGTCAAGGCTTTAGTAGGTGAGGGAAACCTACAACACACTCTAACAATCTTGCTGTGGAAGGCTCTTGGTGGGAAACCCAAGCTAATATTATATGGAGTAGAATAAGTACTGATTTAGTCTTGCTGTCCACAGAGGTTTGCCAAAGTAGTCTGAGACCTTGAAGCCAGCCTTTCCTGCCATGTGCCTCCTGAGCTTCTGAGGCCTTCCCAACACAAGAGAAGACTGTAGGCTAGAGAAGAGACCCACAGGGTATCTAGTATTAAACATTCTATGAGATTCTGAGTGTCATGGTTAGAATATTTTCTGTGTACAACCTAAATTTTGTTTCCCGAGAGCATATGGAAGAATTGTTTTATTAACATTGAACAGGATCTGAGAGAAACTCCTTTGGTCTTTCTAGTTGCTTCCATCACATCCACTGATAAAAGTGTATTTTCTTTCTCTACACACAAGTTTAATTAGACCTACAGTAACTTTCATTTACTCTAAAAGCCACTCCACTGAAGTTTCAGAAAAGCACTTTTTTTTTTTGGAGACAGAGTCTCGCTCTGTCGCCCAGGTTGGAGTGCAGTGGCACGATCTCGGCTCACTGCAACCTCCGCTTCCCAGGTTCAAGCAATTCTCATGCCTCAGCCTTCTGAGTAGCTGGGATTACAGGTACCTGCCACTACACCTGGTTAATTTTTGTATTTTTAGTGGAGATGGGGTTTCACCATGTTGACTAGGCTAGTCTTGAACTCTTGATCTCAAGTAATCAGCCCACCTCAGCCTGCCAAAGTGCTGGGATTATGCTAATATACTCTTTAATTTCTTATCTGTGAAATGGAGATAATATATATTTCACATGTTTATAAACACTTAGCATTAAATACCATGCCTGATACATAGTAATATGCTTATCATCTTTTTAAATGTTATTTAATAGAATGTTATTTTAATAACATCTTTTTAAATGTTATTTTAAATGTTATTTAATAGAATATATATATCAATTATTGTTTTTCTATATTATGTTTAGCATGTTCCTTCTTTAGCTGATACTATTTATTTTTCTTTTTGGGGGTCATTTTAACAAATATGTTTTTATTTGACTATTTAGCAATCTCTCTAGGTAACTAGATAATCTAGATAATCACATTAGAGTGTCCTATTTATTAATTTTATGTTTATTCTGAGATCAATTTTATTAAATTCACCTATTTACTTTCAATATTCTCTTGTTTATACCTACTTTATAAATTGTAATCAGGGAACAGCAAAAGGGAAATTTTTTCTGAGGGTGGTGATCCAGATAGAATGATTAGTCCCATCTCCTGAATGACATTCCCTTCATTAAACACCTCACTTATGTCTTTAAAAAACCTTCTGTAAACTCACATTAACCTATAACATTTTAACTGTCTTTGCTATAATATTGTATTGATAAATTCTTCTATTTTCAAGTGTTCCCCTGTGTCCCTTCTCTTTCTTGAAGGGAGACAGGGGAAGATACTAAAAATTCTTAACAGTATCTTATAGCCCGATATAGCAGTCTATAAAACTAAACTAGTGAATGTATAATTAACACAAGAAAATTTTGTTTATTTAAACCTTGGGTTCTAAATTTAGCATCAGAACAGATTATATTTGATCAATTTTTGCCTTTGTAGTGTAAGGTTCTTCTATAGCAGGGGCTGTATCTCATTGAGTTTACCTAGTAGATGCTTAATAATCTATGCTTGATGTGTTGACCATTGATTATTAAGGATTATTAACAGTCGATTAAAGATTATTGTGGAAATTTTTTATGCAGCCACAGGTAGCTAACATACTCTTTAAGCTTAGTTCTTCATCTGTGAAATGGAGATAATAATAATATATTTCACAAGTGTGAGGATAAAATGAGATAATTTACATAAACATAGCATTAAATATCATTGATATGAAACATGATGATTATTATCATACTTTTAAGAATTATTAAGGACTACTGATAATCTTTAATGATTGATAGACAAACACATCAATAAAACTATCAAGAAACTTTAGAGCTGTAAAAGATGCTAAAGTAATTTTCTTGCTTGGTGGTTTTTAAACTTCTTTTTAGCAGCAGAACCATTTTTTTTTCTAATGTACTGTTTAATACAGTCCCAGCAATACGTAAATATATATTACTCAAATAAAAGCAGAACCACACCAAGTAGGCTTTGCACTCCTCACCAGTATCCTGTGTTCCATAACTTAAGATGGAAGGGCTCCTCTGCAGCCTCCCATAAGCATCAACCACCCCTTGGAGAAATGGGCTAAGCTGTTGGAGTGACACATTTTTGTTTTGTCAAAGTGAGGTTGGAAGGGCTCCATGGAGAGCCAGCTGCCAGGTGAGCAGCTGGAAAGTTGACAGAGCAAGATGTAAGAGCCTTCCTGTCCAAAGACAACATTTTATTTCCTCTTTGTAATCAATCATGAGGAGTCAGGGCAGATAGAGACAAGGAGAGCACAGTTACATCTTGTATGGTTTTTTTCAGTCTAGGCTTCCCTCTCAGTACTTTAACACTCACTGAGCTTTGGCCCCTGGGGTTGCCTGGGCTCCGGGCCAGCAGCTACCTTTGTTGAGAAAGCCCCTCACCTCTCAGCAATCCTTCTCCTTGTCCCAACTTGTGTTTGTACTCCAGACCTCTATTTGGGTTTCTTATTCTCTCATAATTCTTCATACCTCCCATCCAGATTGGATCCTTTTTGTTCTCAAAATGCTTTGGGCTACACCCACATTGAAGGATGACCCTTCTCTACTGTAATTATCCCTTTCCACACCATTCCCTTTTCTCCTCCACAAGCTGGTCAGCTCCCTGAAGACAAGTACCAAGCTTTGTCTCCCCAGCCCCAGTGCTCTGTGTATACATCCAATATAATTTGTTACTTGAACAAATTAACGTACCTTTACATAGAGCAGGGAACTAATATTGCATCAAAATTAAAGGGATAGTCTTTTGCCACTTTCTAACTGTATTACTTGGAGTAAATTACTTCAACACTCTGAGGCAAAATTTTATGCTCCGTAAAATGGGAATAATAGGTTTACCTGCTTCATAGGTACTATAGTCTGAATGTATTCTCTCCAAAATTCAGGAGTTGCCACTGCGATAGTATTAGGAGCTGAGGTCTTTAAGAGGCGGTTAGGCCATGAGGACTCCTTCCCTGTGAATGGGATTGGGTGCCCTTATAAAAAGGCTTATGGAGGAAGTTTATCCTTCTCTTGCCTTTCTGCTTTCCACCATGTGAGGATGCAGCAAGAAGGCCCTCACCAGATGCCAGCACCTTGATCTTGGACTTCCCAGCTTCCAGAACTGTGAAAAATAAACTTCTGTTCTTTGCAAATTACCTAGTCTCAGGTATTTTGTCATAGGAGCATGAGACAAAGACAGTGGAGGAGCTTCAATAATTTAATTAGGTTTTCCACATTAAAATATGAAGCACTAAATTACCACATGCAGGATATACTCAAAGAATGTTATCTGTGATAATAGTAATGGTAATAGTTATTAATAGCTATGGCAGTTACTGTTATGATTATCATCTGCTCTGTGTTTTGTTCCTAAAGTCAGATATTTCTACGCTGTTAGGTAAGAACCCAAAGCAAAGAACCAGCTACCCTGTGTCATATCCCAAGAGTCACACCCAAGATCCCCATGCCCTCTGGTCATCTGATTACACTTGTATCTTGGAGGTTCCTCTGTGGTTTTTCTCACACTTGCTTAAAAATAATAACCTTTGCCTTTGGGCTAACTATAATCTTCTGTGTACTGGAGTTTCCATGCAGAGGTATGTCAAGGGCCTGCATTCCCACTATAAGATTTTGTTGTCTCCTTTCATTACATATTGTTCTCACTGGTTTTTATTTTAGCCTGTTTGCCAGGAAAAGAAAAAAGGTCAGTGGTGCCAAGAATAAAGATTCTGAGAGGTAGCTGGAGCACAGGGGCTTCCAAAGGTATAAAACAATGTGAGAATTCTTCTCTAGTATGGTCTAATTCACCTCCTGAAAAACAAGTTTAACAGGAGCTCACCTGGAGGGTCTGTGACATCTTACAAATCCCCATGGAAAAGCTGATCTTAAAGTAAAGGTGCAGCTTTCCTCAGGGTAATGTTGGCCATATGGGCAGACAGTGGCCAGACTAGAATGCAGTAGAAGCCTTCCCTTGTCGCCACGTAGAACAACACTGCAGCCCTTTACCCCATCTTTCTGCCAAGATCACACCACCTCATCTCCTACCTTACAAGAGGTTTGTCTTACATTTTGAATACAAGATCGTGTGTTATTCAGTGTGCATGTTTTTCAACATTGATCCCCTTTTCTATGACCCAATAAGGATTTATTAAAAATCTGTTATGTGCCAGACTTGTGTCTCTTATCTTATTTAATCCTAAAATACTATGAGATAGTTATCATTAGTCCCATTTTACAAATGAGAAAACTGAGGCTAACAAAAATAAATAATTTGCCAAAACTATAGTCATTTTGTGGTGGGGAAGAGAAAAGGTCCATTAATAATAGTCTCCAAGCTTTCAAAAAGTAAGCAAAAATCTTTTAATAACTTACTTTTTAGAACAAAGTATGTGGCTAGGTATGCAAATAGGCACTCCACATATAACAACTGACTTCTTATAAATAGCCATATATATATATATATATATAAAAAGGTCAGTGGTGCCAAGAATAAAGATTCTGAGAGGTAGCTGGAGCACAGGGGCTATATATATATATATATCATATGAACATAAAAATGTAGATATGTTCTTAGAAAAATATGTTAAAAATTAAAGTAATGTTTAAGAAATTTACAAAAAACTCTTTTATTCAAGGAATAGGTAGCATTCACATGTACACTGCAGAATGTCATTCCTAAGGTTGGGGTCAGGCAACCTGCGTATCTGGCAAGAGGCAGGTTAGAATATGGATTTTGAATGAGAAGCTAGGTATCAAGTCCTGGCTCCACCATTAAAATGGGGAAGTTACTAAATCTGCCCTGCTTTGAGGTATCTTCATTTGTAAAATAAATGGTTATGTTAGGTCAGTGGTTTCCAAATATTGGCATGTGATAAATTTTTCATTAGTCTGTGGGAAAATGAGAAAAATAACAATGGACTTATTTATGAAATTAAATTTATTTATTTTATAAAACTGTTAAAATGGTTTACTTTTATAAACCCTAGGCATTCTCTCCTGTCCCCTTTGAGCATCCTCACGTAGCAAAATTCAAGTATGCTCTCTATAACAGAACCCTGATGTTAAAATATTTATGTATTTTTGTTGGTCCATAAATCCAAAGGTCTGGGAATCACTAGACTAAGTGATCATGAATGTCTTTTCTAGCTCCAGAATTCTAACCACTTCTCAAGTCACAAATAGTATTTAACCAACTCTAAAGTGGAAGGAAGAATAAAAGTAAAACTTTTACTCCTTTTTCTTCTTTTTAAACTCTACATTTCCCCAAACATATCTTGTGACACACAAACCCCTGTTAAGATATTATAGATCTTCTATGGAAAAGAAGATTCTTAGTCAAATGAGTGTGAGAAACAAAAAGTTGTACTTTCTTTACTGAGAACGTGCAAACGGCTAACACTTACTGTGATTCCCCCTCATAAAGACTCCCCAAGTTATTGACAGGAATCAGCTACCTTTCCACCCTCACCCCAAACTCTACCCATTGTAGGACAAAGAGTGCCCCTATGCCTGGAGCACAGTTTGAAAAAGATGACTTCAGCTAAAAGATCCTCGATAGCTTTCCAATAAAGAAAAAACATAGTATTAAAAAACAAGACTTGCCATTTCTTTTATAGTTATTATAATTTGATGGTTTTTCAAAATTACCAACACTACAAATATTTTGAAAATAAACAACAAAAGTTTTGTGGCCATTTTTGCCAAGTATGGTTTTTTTTCTTTACAATTAAAAATAAAGAAAAATTGTGCCAAGAGATTTGTGTCTAGTGATTGCAACATGATAATTAAAGCACTGGGATTTTGCAGAAGTTTGCAGTAACAAAGTGTGGTTATATCATCCCTATGCAATGAATAAAAAGTAAAATAAAAGCCATCTGTAGGTATTAAGCCTAAGAAAAGCCCCAGACTCTTCTCAAATGATATGTCAATGTTAAATATTCCTTGAGTAGGTCCAATTAACTCTGAATGCTTGTGGCTCATAATTGATTTATTTAAATCCCAGTTTTATTGTGATCAAGGAGCAAAACTCTTGGGAGAAAAAGATCTCAGAGTGTTTGTTTTTTATTTTTCTTTAATTATTTGATCGGAGTTGAGAAAGTTTACTTAAGTCTTTTTTATTGCTGTTCACATCATCATGTGAAATATCAACTGGCCAACCGCTTCAGCCTTCACATACTGGATTCAAGTTTCACTTTACCCACCGAGGAGAGAACAGTTTTCACTTGGGACAAGATGATCCTGGAGCACACTTCCCAGAGAGAGGACCTAGGGATCATCTTTTGGATGTTCTGACACTAACAACCTTTTTTTCTGACTTTAGGCACACCAGGTTCTTGACAAGCCTGCAGCTCTGCATTACCTCTGATGTTTTCCATCATGACTGTATGGTAAATTCCAGCCTGTTTTTCATAATCCTGCTGACTACAGCAGTCTGCAACCATAAAAAGCCTTCACAGACCTAGAATTGGCTTATAGAAGTGCCTCTGCAGAGAAACAAAAGTACATGCAACATTTATGTTCAGAGACAGGAGAGAGGCAAAAGCCTCTTGTTTTGGTTCTGATGGGCTCAAAGGGTTGTTTTTAGGGTCAAAATTTAGAAATTTTAATTTTCTTCTGATAACATTTGTAAACAAAATACCAACACTAAAATGAGAACAACTTAGCCAGGAAAAGGGGGAGTGTCCTGTCCAACAGATCAAGCCCTCTTCCAAACTCCACTGGAGGGACGTGTCTACACATTAGCACATGACCGGACTTTGGTCTGACCTCCCTAGGCTCCCTCAGCCTCCTAGTCAGGTATGTTTGAGGTTCACACCAAAGATTCAAGGTTTCAGAGTTAGCTTCTTTTGAATCTTAAGCTAGTACTGATGCAGTCTCTGGGGAGGAGGCTAAAAACACCAAACAACTCTTTTTAACAGACTGTAATATCCATTTACATAATATGATTCAATATACAAGTAGTATAGTTTGAAAGCATACAGTTCAAGCTCTGATGAACAACTGCTCAATGTAATAAGTTTGTTTTCATTTTTGCAATAAAGAGCTGTAATTGAAAAGTAAAGAACAGGAGGGGAAAGTAAAAGTTTAAGCGACCCCTTCACACATTTGAACTTTGACTCTCTGCAGAATAACTCTATTCCCCCCATATGGTAAAGCAGATCATATTCAAAATCAACATTTAAAAACGTCTATACCTTAATATTATTTTTAAAACATAAAACATCAGGCTACTTGCCTTTTGGCAATTTCTGTGCATTTCCCAGGGCTAGTGTAATGCTTCCACAGAGAAGTAGGCACCCCAAGCTGGAGAGCATGTTGCATTTGCCACCTCGCACGGGGAATGATGCTGGTGGGTGCCTCGCAACCCTGGAGCTGCATTTAAGTGGACTGCCTCCCGGTGACAGAGGCGGGCGGCTGCACTTAGCTGTGCCGTGGGCTTACTCACAGGGGGCGGAGCCAAGATGACATCACACCCTTTCCCACACACACCAAAAAAAAAAAAAAAAAAAAAGCACAACAGCAAAAACATATCATCACATTTCTTTCTTTCTGCTAAGTTGTAACTGTGCCTCTTCCCTCTGAGATATAAAAATTGAAATTATGGCAGATCTGTATTTGTGAAAGAAGAAGTATTCAGGCAGTTTTGAAACGTTGGTAAACCATTTTAAAGAATCCAGAAATAATATATTAAAAACTATCAAAATGCTAAAAATATAAAATAAAACCTTATTAAGAAGGAAACTTTTTAATTATCCAGTAAACCAACCCAATTCTTTTCAATGGGTGTAAACTCATAAAAATATATTTTGAGTCATTCTGTAGTTCCTGTATTACAAGAAACATTTAAGAGTAAGTCTATGGCTATAAAGCTATACGTTATGTACAATACGTATGTGTATACACATATATTCTACAGATGTAGATGTAGAGACATAGAGAGAGCACTATTACTATGTGAGCCTCAACTATGGACTGAGTTCTGTAATCGAGTCTACCTACTTTATTGTATTTTAATTTTCCCAGTGCCTCTGCAGGAGATATGGCATTGTCCCCATTTTGCCATTAAGAAAAACTGAGGAACAAAGGTTAAGTGTCCTGACAATGCTAGTATATTCTACTGCTTAATAATGGGTGCCACTTACTAATGAATTGTCCTCGAGCAAACTTCATCTCTATATAATCAATATGGATGACATTTAAATGCTTGCTCCATGTTAGGCACTGATCGAATCAGTTTACACATGTTAAGACATTTATTCCTCAGAACGGTCTATGAGGCAGGCATTGTCATCATCCCCATTTTACAGATAGATAAACTGGGCACAGAGAGGTCAAGTGCAAGTCCAAGGTCATAGTGCTGGCATTTTTAAGCAGGCCATTTAACTACAGTACTTCTGGTCTTAACTACTACATTTTAATTCTAAAATAAACATGACAGTACCAATTTCATAAATTTGCTAGCAGTTTTTTGAAAGTAGTTGTCATAGAGCCTGACATACAGGAAGCATTTTACTAAATGGCGGTCACTGGAAACAATAATAATGAAAATGATAAACCCCCAATGAAGTAGAACTATAATTCTAACCTGGGCATATTTACCTCTGAAGTCCACATGTGTAACCTTTCGCCTTACATCACTTTGGTCAAAATATATAGACACATGGGTGGAATGGGTGGGTGACTAAAGTACTTTAAACTTTGTTGGTATATTTCTACTGACTCTTTGAAAATCGCTTACCTCTTTGGGGTGCTGTAGCTGAACCAAAAACAGTCAGAGAAAAATTAAGTAACACTGGTCAAATGAAATTCTAGTTAGAAAACTTACCAAAAAGACAAAAAGAAAAATTGAAGAGACAGCCCCATCTTCCAAATAAAGTGTGAGAAGGCATCTTGTTAAAGTCATTTAGAGCTGGCTGGGTCTAAGCTCTCACCATAGGAATGCTCTGGCACTGACTACAGGAGGGACTGGGTTATTTAACAGGTCTTTTTCATCTCTGATTTTTTACTTGACTAAGCAGCTCCCTCAATCCGGGTTAGGACATTTATCCAGCTGGCACTGCTGGTTCTGCTCCTATATGTCATTGCCATCACGTTAAGCCAGTGAGGCCACTGTGTTAGTAGGAAATGACAGGTTTTCTGAGGGGAACAAACCCAGCAGAAATATTGTAAAGAAGGCTGGTTCTTCAAAACATTTATGAGGGGCTGGTGCAAGAGTTAGGAACTGACCTCTGCTTGGCCAGCAGGAATTCAGGAATTGGCCTCTGCGTGGCCAGCAGGCAAAGTCAAATCCACCTTAGCAATCATTATTTGCAGTTTTGCAACTGACTGGAGGCTAATTAAATGAAGCACAATCTCTAATTATTGTGTCAGGAAAAAAAAAACAAAACTGTTGCATTATCTTAGCTAGTAGGACACTTGAGCATTCAGTGAAGACGTTGAAAGTATTAGGGCTCTCCTCAGACTAGGGAGGAGTAACGCTACAGAAAGGAACTGTGCCTCTTTTACTACTGTGTCTAGTACCTAGAATATAAGAATGCAGTAAGTACACGATAAGTAAGTGTCAAATGAAACAGAATTCATCAATTCCTCCCAACAGCCTAAGGATCAGTTCTAGATTATGTGAGAGAACACTTGAGTATGATCTAGAACGTACAGTTGTTGGGAGACAATTTTGCAAGGGTAACTAATGTTTCTGTACATCCTATGAGCAGAGACACTAACTCCCTGTGTTCCAGAACATCTTGTAAACAATATTTGTATATAAAATATCCTTGGAAGATAGAAATTTGTGTTCTGTCCCATATAATAAAGGTAACATCTCCCTCTGGGGCAATGGGAATACATAATCACTTCCCATCATAAAAGATTTAAGTTCTCTAAGCTTATCATTCCTCTTCTGTAAAACAACCCATGGCATGTGTACGGATCACCTGTACCTCTTTGTGTTGTCCTGTGAGAATCTGGCCTCCTGGAACTAGTGCAAATGCTGATATTCAGGCTACTGCTATTGCTGTAATAAACTGTCCTTTCCTTTGTCTTTGACCCAGGTGTTTTGTGTCTCCTGCCAGCCGCTATGAACTGCGTGTTAGCTTGCACATAGGGTAAAAATCTCAGATCCTTCACAGTTCTTGAAAACAGTATTGGCCCGTATTAAAAGATTTTATTAAAGCATGCTTTAGTATAGTGCATTTGGTGTAATACCTACACTGAAGTCTATTATAAGACTATTATAAGAATCAGCCCTGAAAACCCCTATTGTACATAGTAAGAGTGTTGCTTGACATTGCTTACTAAATCATGTAGTACCTCTTAAAAAATAACCCTGGAGAAAACCTCTGACTGCTGTGTCAAGTGTGAAAAGTTGTGACTATTTTTCCAGAGCAACTGTATTTATTTTTTGATATTGTAACCAGGTTTCTCTTTCTGTGTTGACTGGTAGAAAATTAGAGCCAAATACATCCCCCACCCATGTTAAGTGTATAGGTCTTTGTGATGTGCATTTTTTGACATCATTCTTGGCTTTATTTTTTGTCCCCACCCTTATTTCTTGCTTATTTTACTTGGAGTCTTAATTTATGTGATTTTGTAAGTTGTTTTAATTTGTTTCTGGAGCAAGGTGAGGTAAAACAAACAAACCCTACACACAGAAGTTGTGTCAAAAACCATGTGTCAAAAGCCATGAAGTGGGAATCTGGGAACCTGTTCTCTTTCCTTTTCTATGCAACCGTAGACTCTGATAGAATTTTGGTACAGTGATTGTATGGCATCATTTTTAAAGAATACTTTCTCCTTGGGGAAGTCAGTGAAATTCATGAAACTAGAAGACATCTAGAACACTGCTCAAATAAGTGTCATAGTTTTCAGTCATGCCATGTTTCTTTTTTTGAGACAGAGTCTAGCTCGGTCGCCCATGCTGGAGTGCATTGGCGCCATCTCGGCTCACTGCAAGCTCCGCCTCCCGGGTTCACACCATTCTGCTGCCTCAGCCTCCCGAGTAGCTGGGACTATAGGTGCCCGCCACCTCGCCCGGCCAATTCATGTTTGATTTTTTAAGGGCTCAACATTAATTTCATTATTTCAAATGAGACTTCTATTAAAACTCATACATCTCTCAAATCTTGGAAGTCAACTCTGTGTAGTCATTTAACATATTTGTCCATATTTTTAGTCTCTGTAAAGTATTATGCTAGGAGATTTGTAAAAGGCTGGTATGTATGCAATTAATATTTGAAGCTATGTTGTGGTTTTTCTAAGGGATGCTAATAAAAATAATCTTAATATGACTGATTTGAAATGGGAAACCTAGTGCTCCATGTTTTCATCCCAGATTTTATTTCTTTAATCACTTTCCTGAACTAGACCCATGATCCAATTGGACAAGTGTCCTGCTCCAGTGGAGGTACATTTGGCCAGAGCAAATGTACACCACAATTCTTCTTATAGCACAGAGATGTACTGCTCCTTAAACACCTAAGTGATGTTTGCAGGTCATTCTTCAGTTTGTCTAAGGCATCTTGACCTCTAAATTTTTGGCTTCATAACCTTGAAGTAATTAGCAACTTGTACTTATAAAACAGTGTGAAGGATCTATTCATCTGGAAACAAGCTTCTTTAAGACCTAAGTTGTATATCTCTAAGCTGTCAAATTTGTCTTCCTTGTTTTGTCTACATTCTGCTTTCTTCATGGAGGTGCTGAGTACCTAGCTGAACTTGTGCAGGTGAAAGGAATATTTTCACTTAAGCTTCAAATAATGTAAGAATTGATGGAGTCAAGAGCTGAGTGAGAAACATGTTAGTAAACTAGAGAAGGAACTCCGAACATGAGGATATGCCAGAGGAGGATCCTGAAAGTTAGAGTACTGCATCAGGGAGTCTGAGAGCCTGGGGCATGCAAGTACGTAGCAGCATGTTGAATAAGTAGGTGGATGGTGGTCCTGGGAACATACCTAGGGCCATGCAAATTCAACTAATGTGCACATCTTTGAGATGTGGGAGGAAACCTGAGGACCCAGAGAAAACCCACGCAGACATAGAAAGAATGTCAAACTTTACATAGTAGTACCAGTTATGAAACAATTTTATTCCAGGAACTGCTGTACATAAGTTGTTGAGTTTTAACCTTTGTCTTGACAAATGAGTTTACCCGGGAAATCCTCACCATAATCATGACAATAAACATACCCCTCACCTCAAAGAGAATTCTTGTGCCCCTTTTCAATCTCACCCTCTTCCCTCTCGGTGCCTACCACATGATGCCTCACAACCACTGATCTGCTTTCTAGTACAATGCATTACATTGCATGTTCTAGAATTTTACATACATGAAATCATGCAATATGTACTCTATTATTGACCAGCTTCTTTCACTGAGCATGGTTGTAATTAGATTCATTTATAGACATTTGGGCTCTTGCCAGTTTGGGCTCTTACAAATAAGGCTGCAATGAACATTTGTATATATATCTTTGGATGGATGGATGGATTTTGTCTTGGATAAATATCTGATATTCCAAGTAAAGTGGACTACCTAATCAGGTGTATGTTTAAATTTTTAAGAAACTACCAAACTCATTTCCAAAGTGGCTGTGCAATTTTACATTCACACCTATAATACATGGAGGTTCCAGTTCCTCCATGTCTTCAACATTTGCATGTCAGACATTTTAATTTTTGCCATTCTTATATAGGTATATAGTGCCAGATTTGGGGTTAATTTGCATTTTCCTAATGGCAAATGATGATAAACGTATTTTCAGGTCTTGTTCGCCATTCGCTTATTTATTTATTTTTTTAGTGAGGTGTCTGTTCAAAAGTCTTTTTTCCACTTTTGAGGGAGGAGGTTCTTTATAATAGAGTTTTGTGAGTCCTTTACATACTCTGAATATAAGGTTTTTTATTAATCAGATTTTTCTTTGCAAATATTTCCTCCCTGCCATTGCTTGTTTTTATTCCTTCAGCGATGTCTTTTGAGGTGCAAAGTTGTTAATTTAGGCAATATCTGATTTGTCCTACTTTTTTGTTATAGATTTTACTTTTGGTGTCATAGCTAAAAATCCTTTGCCAGATCCAAAGGCATGAAAATATTCTAATTTTAAGTTTTACGTTTAAATCTGTGAGCCATCCTGAGTTGATTTTTGCATACAGCGCATGGTATGAATCCTAATCCAAGTTCTTTTTCATTCTTTTTCTTTCTTTCTTCTTCTTCTTCTTCTTTTTTTTTTTTTTTTTAACATACAGACACCCAACTGGGCTAGTATCATTTCCTGAAAACACTATCCTTTCCCCACTGAATTACTCTTGCACCCTCATCAAAAATCAATTGTTCATATACATGTGGGTTTTTTTCTGGAGTCTCTATTATGTCCTATTCCTCTATTTGTCTGTCTAAATGCCAGTAACCTACTGTCTTGAAAACTGCAGCTTTATAATAAGTCTTAAAAGCAGATAATGTTTGCCCACCTATTCTCTCTCACTCTCTCTCTTTTTTTTTTTTTTTTTTTTTTTGAGGCACAATCTCAGTTCTGTCACTGAGGCTGGAGTGCAGTGGCGTAATCACGGCTCACTGCAGCCTTGACTTCCTAGGTTCAAGTGATTCTCCCACCTCAGCCTTCTGAGTAGCTGGGACTATAGGCACACACCGCCATACCCAGCTATTTATTTTTTATTTTTACTTTTTTAGTAGCAATCGGGTCTTGCTGTGTTGCCACAGCTGGACCAGAACTCCTGAGCTCAAGTGATTTTCCTGCCTTGTCCTCCCAAAGTGCTGAAATTACAGTCATGAGCCACTGCACCTAGCTGACTTTTGTATATCCACATGAATTTTAGAATTAGCTCATCAATTTCTACCAAAAAAAGCCAGAATAAATTTTTACAGGAATTCAATTGAATCTATGGATCAATCTGGGGAGAACTGACATCTTGAGTGTTAAAACATAATTAGGTATTTCTCTCCCTCATCTGTGTCTTCTTTAATTTCTCTCAGCAATGTTTTATAGTTTTCCATGTACAGGCCTTGTAAACATCCTGTCAGCTTTTTCTCTTAGCATCACTTATATTTTAATGCTGTTGTAAATGGTATTTTTTTATTTCAATGACCAATTTTTTACTGGAGGAACATAGAAATACAATTGATTTTTGTATATTGGGCTTATATCTGCAACCTTGTTAACTTCACTTATTACCTCTAGTAGTTTTTCATGCATTCCATGCAGATTTTCTAAATAAATAATCATGTCATTTTAATAAATATAGTTTTACCTTTTTCTTTCCATTTGGATGCTTCTTATTTATTTTTCTTGTGTTATTGAACTGTCTAGAATTTCCAGTACAGTGTTGAGTAGAAGTGGTGAGAGCAGACATTCTTGTCTTGTGCCTGATCTTAGAAATCAATTTTCATCATTCAGCTAATCTGATATTAGCTGTGAATTTTTTGCAGATACTTTTTGTAATTCAAAAGGTTCCCTTCTATTTCTAGTTTACTGAGAATTTTTATCAAGAATGGATGTTAACTTTTTCCAAATACTTCTTCTGCAATATTGAGATGATTATATGGTTTTTCTTTTGTAGTTCACTAGTTTAATGAAATACATGATTGATACTTGAATGATAAACAAAAAGTACATACTTGGGATAAACCCTGCTTGGTCATAATTTATTATTCTTTTCATGTATTGTTGTATTCAGCCTGATACAATTTTGTTTAGAATATTTGTGTCTATGTTCACACGCAATAGTGGTCTGTAGATTTGTGTGTGTGTGATGTCAATGTCAAGCTTTTAAAGTTTTTTTACATTTTTGTGGGTACATAGTAGGTGTATCTATGGGATACATGAGATATTTTGACACAGGCATGCAATACATAATAATCACATAAGGGTAAATGCAGTATTATCACCTCAAGCATTTATCCTTTGTGTTATAAACAATTCTTTTATAGTTTTATTTTTACATGTATAATTAAATAATTATTGACTATAGTCACCTTATCGTGCTATCAAATACTAGGTCTTATTCATTCTTTCTATTTTTAGCACCCATAGCCATCCCCACTTCCCTCTCACCTATCACTAACAATCCTTCCCAGCCTCTGGTAACCATTGTTCTACTCTCTATCTTCATGAGATCAATTGTTTTCATTCTTAGCTCCCCAAAATAAGTGAGAACGTGTGAAGTGTGTCTTTCTGTGCCTAGCTTATTTCAGTTAACACAATCACCTCCAATTACATCCATGTTGTTGTAAATGACAGAATGTCATTCTTTTCTATGGCTGAATAGTACTCCATTGTGTATATGTACCACATTTTCTTTATCCATTTATCTGTTCACGGACACTTAGGTTGCTTCCAAATCTTGGCTATTGTGAATAGTGCTGCAATAAACAAGGGAGTGCAGATATCTCTTTGATATACTGATTTTCCTTCTTTTGGGTATATACCTAGCAGTGGGATTGCTGGATCATATGGTAGCTCTATGTTTAGTTTTTGAGGACCCTCCAGACTGTTCTCCATAGTGTTTGTACTAATTTACATTCCCACCAAAAGTGTATGAGGGTTTCATTTTCTCCACATCCTCACCAGCATTTTTTATTGCCTGTGTTTTGGATAAAAGCCACATTAACTGGAGTGGGGTAATACCTCATTGAGATTTTGATTTGCATCTTTGATGATCAACGATGTTGAGCACCTTTTCATAAAATGTTAGTCACTTGTATGTCTTCTTTTGAGAAATGTCCTTTCAGATATCTTGCCCATTTTTCAATCTGATTATTATATTTTTTCCTATTGAGTTGTTTTAGTTCCTTATATATTCTGATTATTAATCTCTTGTCAGATGGATAGTTTGCAAATATTTTCTCTCATTCTGTGGGTTGCCGCTTCACTTGGCAGATTGTTTCCTTTACTGTACACAAGATTTTTAACTTGATGTGAGCCAGTTTGTCCATTTTTGCTTTTGTTGCCTATGATTTGGTGGATAGTTTCATGGTTTGAAGTCTTAGATTCAAGTCTTTAATCCATTTTGATTTGATTTTGGCATATAGCAAGAGGTAGGTGTCCAGTTTCAATCTTCCACATATGGACATCCAGTTTTCCCAGCACCATTTATTGAAGAGACTGTCCCATTCCCAATGTATATATATGCTTGGCACCTTTGCTGAAGAGTTCATTGTAGACATATGGATTTGTTTCCACATTCTGTATCCCTATCCACTTGTTCATGTGTTGGTCTTTACACCAGTACTATGCTATTTTGGTTTCTATAACTGCTGTATAATTTGAAGTCAGGTAATGTGATTCCTCCAAGAATCACAGGATAGGTTTGGCTCTTTTGAGTCTTTTATGTTTCCATATATATTTTAGGATTGTTTTTTCTATTTCTGTGAAGAATGTCATTGGTATTTTGATATGGATTGCATTGAACCTGCAGATTGCTTTACGTGAGATGGACATTTTAACAATATTAATTCTTCCAATCCATGAATATGAAATATCTTTCCATTTTTTTGGTGTCCTCTGCAATTTATTTCATCAATGCCTTATAGTTTTCCTTGTAGAGATCTTCTTCTTTAGTTTCTTTAGATTCACTTCTTTAGCTAATTCCTAAATATTTAATCTTATTTTTAGCTACTGTAAATTGGATTACTTTCTGGATTTCTCTTACAGATTGTTTGCTGTTGGTGTATAAACATGCTACTGATTTTCTTATGTTAATTTTGTATACTGCAAATTTACTGAATTTATTAGTTCTAATGGTTTATTAGTGGGGTCTTTAGATTTTTCCAAATATAAGATCATATCATCTACAAACACAGACACTTTGAGTTTTTAGGATTCCCTTTATTTCTTTCTCTTGTCTGATGCTCTAGCCAGGACTTCCAGTACTATGTTGAAGAACAGTGGTAAAGTGAACATCCTTGTGATTTTCCCAATCTTACAGGAAAGGCTTTCAGTTTTTTTCCATTCAGTGTGATAATAGCTGTAGGTGCGTCATATATGGCTCTTATTATGTTGCACTGTATTCTTTCTATGCCCAGTTTATTGAGTTTCATCATGAAGCGATGCTTAATTTCATCAAATGCTTTTTGGCACCAACTGAAATGATCACATTTTGTTTGTTTGTTTATCATTATACTTTAAGTTCTAGGGTACATGTGCACAACGTGCAGGTTTGATACAAAGGTATACACATGAAATGTTGATTTGCTGCACCCATCAACTTTTTATTTACATTAGGTATTTCTCCTAATGCTATCCCTCCCCCAGTGCCCCACCCCCGAAAAGGCCCTGGTGTGTGATGTTATCCACCCTGTGTCCAAGTGATCTCATTGTTTAATTCCCACCTATGAGTGAGAACCATGCAGTGTTTTGTTTTCTGTTCTTGTGATAGTTTGCTGAGAATGATGGTTTCCAGCTTCATCCATGTCCCTGAAAAAGACATGAACTCATCCTTTTATATGGCTGCATAGCATTCCATAGTTTATATGTGCCACATTTTCTTTTTTTTTTTTTTTTTTTTTTTTTTTTGAGACGGAGTCTCGCTCTGTCGCCCAGGCTGGAGTGCAATGGCGCGATCTCAGCTCACTGCAAGGTCTGCCTCCCGGGTTCCCGCCATTCTCCTGCCTCAGCCTCCCGAGTAGCTGGGACTACAGGCGCCCACAACCGCGCCCGGCTAATTTTTTGTATTTTTAGTAGAGACAGGGTTTCACCGTGGTCTCGATCTCCTGACCTTGTGATCCGCCCGCCTCGGCCTCCCAAAGTGCTGGGATTACAGGCGTGAGCCACCGCGCCCGGCCTCCACATTTTCTTAATCCAATCTATTATTGAGGGACATTTGGGCTGGTTCCAAGTCTTCGCTATTGTGAATAGTGCCACAATAAACATACATGTGCTTGTGTCTTTATAGTAGCAAGATTTATACTCTTTAGGGTATATACCCAGTAATGGGATTGCTGGATCAAATGGTAATTCTAGTTCTAGATCCTTGAGGAATCACCACAGTGTCTTCCACAATGGTTGAACTAATTTACATTCCCACCAACAGTGTAAAAGCATTCCTATTCCTCCACATCCTCTCCAGCATCTGTTGTTTCCTGACTTTTTAATGATTGTCATTCTACCTGGCATGAGATGGTATCTCATTGTGGTTTTGATTTGCATTTCTCGGATGACCAGTGATGATGAGCATCTTTTCATGTGTCTGTTGGCTGCATAGATGTCTTTTGAGAAGTGTCTGTTCATATCCTTTGCCCAACTTTGATGGTGTTGTTTTTTTCTTATAAATTTTTTTGAGTTCTTTGTAGATTCTGGATATTAGTTCTTTGTCAGGTGGGTAGATTGCAAAATTTTTCTCCCATTCTGTAGGTTGCTTGTTCACTGTGATGGTAGTTTCTTTTGCTGTGCAGAAGCTCTTTAGTTTAATTAGATCCCATTTGTCTATTTTGGCTTTTGTTGCCATTGCTTTTGTTGTTTTAGTCATGAAGTCCTTTCCCGTGCCTATGTCTTGAATGGTATTGCCTAGGTTTTCTTCTAGGATTTTTATGGTTTTAGGTCTAACATTTAAGTCTTTAACCTATCTCGAATTAATTTTTGTATAAGGTGTAAGGAAGAGATCCAGTTTCAGCTTTCTACATATGGCTAGCCAGTTTTCCCAGCACCATTTATTAAATAGGGAATCCTTTCTCCATTGCTAATTTTTGTCAGGTTTATCAAAGATCAGATGGTTGTAGATGTGTGGTGTTATTTCTGAGGTCTCTGTTCTGTTCCATTGGTCTATACATCTGTTTTGGTACCAGTACCTTGCTGTTTTGGTTACTGTAGCCTTGTAGTATAGTTTGAAGTCAGGTAGTGTGATGCCTCCAGCTTTGTTCTTTTTGCTTAGGATTGTCTTGGCAAAGAGGGCTCTTTTTTGGTTCCATATAAACTTTAAAGTAGTTTTTTCCAGTTCTGTGAAGAAAGTCAGTGGTAGCTTGATGGGGATGGCATTGAATCCATAAATTACGTTGGGCAGTATGGCCATTTTCATGATATTGATTCTTCCTCTCCATGAGCATGGAATATTACTCCATTTGTTTGTGTCCTCTTTTATTTCATTGAGCAGTGGTTTGTAGTTCTTCTTGAAGAGGTCCTTCACATCCCTTGTAAGTTGGATTCTTAGGTATTTTATTCTTTTTGAAGCAATTGTGAATGGGAGTTCACTCATGATTTGGCTCTCTGTTTGTCTGTTCCTGGTATATAGGAATGCTTGTGATTTTTGCACATTGAATTTGTATCCTGAGACTTTGCTGAAGTTGCTTATCAGCTTAAGGAGGTTTGGAGCTGAGATGAGGGAGTTTTCTAAATATACAATCATTCCATCTGCAAACAGAGACAATTTGACTTCCTCATTTTCTAATTGATTACCTTTTATTTCTTCCTCTTGCCTGATTGCCCTGGTCAGAACTTCCAACACTATGTTGAATAGGAGTGGTGAGAGAGGGCATCCTTGTCTTGTGCCAGTTTTCAAAGGGAATGCTTCCAGCTTTTGCCCTTTCAGTATGATATTGACTGTGGGTTTGTCATAAATAGCTCTTATTATTTTGAGATACATTCCGTCGATACCTAGTTTATTGAGAGTTTTTAGCAAGAAGGGCTTTGAATTTTGTTGAAGGCTGTTTCTGCATCTATTGAGATAATAGTGGTTTTTGTCTTTGGTTCTGTTTATGTGATGGATTATGTTTATTGATTTGCATATGTTGAACCAGCCTAGCATCCCAGGGATGAAGCCCACTTGATTGTGGTGGATAAGCTTTTTGATGTGCTGCAGGATTTGGTTTGCCAATATTTTATTGAGGATTTTCGCATTGATGTTCATCAGGGATATTGTTCTAAAATTCTCTTTTTTTGTTGTGTTTCTGCCGGGCTTTGGTATCAGGATGATGTTGGCCTCATAAAATGAGTTAGGGAGGGTTCCCTCTTTTTCCATTGATTGGAATAGTTTCAGAAGGAATGGTACCAGTTCCTCTTTGTACCTCTAGTATAATTCAGCTGTGAATCCATCTGGTCCTGGATTTTTTTTGGTTGGTAAACTGTTAACTATTGCCTCAATTTCAGAGCCCGTTATTGGTCTAGTGAGAGATTCAACTTCTTCCTGGTTTAGCCTTGGGAGGGTGTATGTGTCCAGGAATTTATTCATTTCTTCTAAATTTTCTAGTTTATTTGCATAGAGGTGTTTGTAGTATTCTCTGATGGTAGTTTGTATTTCTGTGGGATCACTGATGATGTCCCCTTTATCACTTTTTTATTGCATCTATTTGATTCTTCTCTCTTGTCTTCTTTATTAGTCTTGCTAGCAGTCTATCAATTTTGTTGATCTTTACAAAAAAAAAAAAACAGCTCCTTGATTCATTGATTTTTTGAAGAGTTTTTTTGTGTCTCTATCTCTTTCAGTTCTGCTCTGATCTTAGTTATTTCTTGCCTTCTGCTAGGTTTTGAATGTGTTTGCTCTTGTTTCTCTAGTTCTTTTAATTGTGATGTAAGGGTGTCGATTTTAGATCTTTCCTGTTTTCTCTTGTGGGCATTAGTGCTATAAATTTCCCTCTACACACTGCTTTAAATGTGTCCCAGAGATTCTGGTACATTGTGTCTTTGTTCTCATTGGTTTCAAAGAACATCTTTACTTCTGCCTTCATTTCGTTATTTACCCAGTAGTCATTCAGTAGCACGTTATTCAGTTTCCATGTAGTTATGCAGTTTTGAGTGAGTTTCTTAATCCTGAGTTCTAATTTGATTGCACTGTTGTCTGAGAGACAGTTTGTTGCGATTTCTGTTCTTTTACATTTGCTGAGGAGTGCTTTACTACCAATTATGTGGTCAATTTTAGAATAAGTGCGATGCGGGGCTGATTAGAATATATATTCTGCTGATTTGGTGGAGAGTTCTTAGATGTCTATTAGGTCTACTTGGTGCAGAGCTGACTTCAAGTCTTTGATATCCTTGTTAACCTTCTGTCTCGGTGATCTGTCTAATGTTGACAGTGGGGTGTTAAAGTCTCCCATTATTATTGTGTGGGAGTCTAAGTCTCTTAGTAGGTCTCTAAGGACTTGCCTTATGAATCTGGATGCTCCTGTATTGGGTGCATATGTATTTAGTATAGTTAGCTCTTCTTGATGAATTGATCCCTTTACCATTATGTAATGGCTTTCTCTGTCTCTTTTGATCTTTGTTGGTTTAAAGTCTGTTTTATCAGAGACTAGGATTGTAACCCCTGCTTTTTTTTTTTTTTTTTTTTGCTTTCCATTTGCTTGGTAGATCTTCCTCCATCCCTTTATTTTGAGCCTATGTGTGTCTTTGCATGTGAGATGGGTCTCCTGAATACAGCACACTGATGGGTAATGACTCTTTATCCAATTTGCCAGGCTGTGTCTTTTAATTGGAGCATTTAGCTCATTTACATTTAAGGTTAATATTGTTATGTGTGAATTTGATCCAGTAATTATGATGTTCGCTGGTTATTTTGCCCATTAGTTGATGCAGTTTCTTCATAACATCGATGGTCTTTACAATTTGGCATGTTTTTTCAGTGGCTGGTACTGGTTGTTCCTTTCCAAGTTTAGTGCTTCCTTCAGGAGTTCTTGTAATGCAGGCCTGGTGGTAACAAAATTTCTCAGCATTTGATTGTCTGTAAAGGGTTTTATTTCTCCTTCACTCATGAAGCTTAGTTTGTCTGGATATGAAATTCTGGGTTGAAAATTCTTTGCTTTAACAATGTTGAATATTGGCCCCCACTCTCTTCTGGCTTATAGGGTTTCTGCCAAGAGATCCACTGTTAGTCTGATGGGCTTCCCTTTGTTCATAACTCAACTTTTCTCTCTCGTTGCCCTTAACAGTTTTTCCTTCATTTCAACCTTGGTGAATCTGAAAATTATGTGTCTAGGGGTTGCTCTTCTCGAGGAGTATCTTTGTGGTGTTCTCTGTATTTCCTGAATTTGAATGTTGGCCTGCCTTGCTAGGTTGGGGAAGTTTTCCTGGATAATATCTTGCAGAGAGTTTTCCAACTTCGTTCCATTCTCCCCATCACTTTCAGATACACCAATCAAACGTAGATTTGGTCTTTTCACATAGTCCCATATTTCTTGGAGGCTTTGTTAATTTCTTTTTACTCTTTTTTTCTCTAACCTTGTTTCCTCATTTTATTTCATTAATTTGATCTTCAATCACTGGTACCCTTTCTTCTACTTGATCAAATTGACTATTGAAGCTTGTGCATGTGTCATGAAGTTCTCGTGCCATAGTTTTCAGTTCTATCAGGTCATCTAAGGTCATCTCTACACTGTTTATTCTAGTTAGCCACTTGTCTAATCTTTTTTCAAGGTTTTTAGCTTCCTTGCGATGGGTTTGAACATCCTCCTTTAGCTCTGAGAAGTTTGTTATTACCAGCCTTCTGAAGCCTTACTTCTGTCAATTCATCAAAGTCATTGTCCTCCCAACTTTGTTCTGTTGCTGGCAAGGAGCTGCGATACTTTGGAGGAGAGATGCACTCTGGGTTTTAGAATTTTCAGCTTTTCTTTTCTGGTTTCTCCCCATCTTTGTGGTTTTATCTACCTTTGCTCTTTGATGTTGGTGACCTACAGATGGGGTTTTGGTGTGGATGTCCATTTTGTTGATGTTGATTCTATTCCTTTCTGTTTGTTAGCTTTCCTTCTAACAGTCAGGACCCTCTGCTGCAGGTCTGTTGTAGTCTGCTGGTGGTCCAATCCAGACCCCCTTTACCTGGGTATCACCAGCAGAGGCTGCAGAACAGCAAATACTGCTGCCTGATCCTTCCTCTGGAAGCTTTGTCCCAAAGGGGCAGCCACCTATATGAGGTGCCTGTCGGCCCCTACTAGGAGTTGTCTCCCAGTTAGGTTACACAGGGGTCAGGGATCCACTCAAGGGAGGCAGTCTGTCCGTTCTCAGAGCTCAAACGCTACGCTGTGAGAACCACTGCTCCCTTCAGAGCTGTCAGACAGAGACGTTTAAGTCTGCAGAAGTTGTCGGCTGCTTTTTGTTTAGCTATTCCCTGCCCACAGAGGTGGAGTCTAGAGGCAGTAGGCCTTGCTGAGCTGCAGTGGGATGCACCCAGTTTGAACTTCCCAGCCATTTGGTTTACCTACTCAATCCTCAGCAATGGTGGACGCCCCTCCCTCTGCCAGGCTGCAGCCTCGCAGTTCAATCTCAGACTGCTGCACTAGCAGTGAGCAAGGCTCTGTGGGCGTGGGACCCACTGAGTCAGGCACAGGAGAGAATCTCCTTGTCTGCCGGTTGCTAAGACCTTGGGAAAAGCACAGTATTTGGGTGGGAGTGTCTCGTTTTTCCAGGTAGTCTGTCACAGCTTCCCTTGGCTAGGAAAGGGAAATCCCCTGACCCATTGCACTTCCCAAGTGAGGTGACACCCTGCCCTGCTTCAGCTTGCCCTCTGTGGGCTGTGCCCACTGTCCAACCAGTCCCAGTGAGATGAACCAGGTACCTCCATTGGAAATGCAGAAATCACCCATCTTCTGCATCGATCGTGCTGGGAGCTACAGACCAGAGCTGTTCCTATTCAGCCATCTTGGAACACCTCCTTGATCATATGGTTTTTGTCCTTTATTCTGTTGACATGATATAACACAATTATTGATTAATGTATATTGAGCCATCCTTGCATCCCTGGGATATATTCCACTTTGTAATGATGAATGATCTTTTGAATGTGTTGTTGAATTCTGTTTGCTAGTATTTTGTTGAAGATTTTTGCATCAGGGTTCATCAGGGATACTCACCCGTAGTTTTCTTTTTTTGATGCGTCTTTGGTTTTCATGTATGTGTCTTTGTCTGGTTTTCATATTAGGATAACATTGGCGTAGAATGAGTTTGGTAGTATTCCCTCTACCTCTATTTTTCAGAATAATTTGAGTCGGATTCGTACTTTTTTTTTTTTTTTTGAGATGTATCACTCTGTTGCCCAGGCTGGAGTGCAGTGGCACGATCTTGGCTCACTGCAACCTCCACCTCACAGGTTCAAGTGATTCTCCTGCCTCAGCCTCCCAAGTAGCTGGGATTACAGGTGTGAGCCACCATGCCCAGTTAATTTTTGTATTTCTAGTAGAGACAGGGTTTCACTATGTTAGCCAGGCTGGTCTCAAACTCCTGGCCTCAAGTGATCCACCCACTTCAGCCTCCCAAAGTGCTATGATTACAAGTGTGAGCCACCACGCCTGGCCTGGGAGATATTTTATTAAAGCTTCAATCTCATTACTCCTTATTGCTCTGTCCAGGGTTTGGATTTTTTCATGGCTCAATCTTGGTAGGTTGTATCTGCCCAGAAATTTATCCATTTCTTCTAGATTTTCCAATTTATTGGCATATAGTTGCTCATAGTAGCCACTAATGATTCTTTGAATTTCTGTGATATCAGTTGTCATGTCTCCTTTTGTCTCCTTTCTAATCTCTGATTTTAGTTATTTGGGTCTTTTTATTCTGAGTTTGGCTAAAGTTTTGTCAGTTTTGTTTATCTTTTCAAATAAGCAACTTCTTGTTCTTTTGTATTGTTTTCTTCATTCTTCATTTCATTTACTTCTGCTCTGTTCTTTATTATTTCTTTTCATCTGCTAATTTGGGGTTTGGTTTGCTCTTGTTTTTCTAGTTTATTAAGATGCACTGTTAGGTTCTTTGTTTGAAGTTTTTCTTCTTTTTTGGTATAGGCAGTTATAACTATAAGATTCCCTCTCAATACTGCTTTCACTGTATCCCATAGATTTCAGTATGTTGTGTTTCCATCATCATTTGTTTCAAGAAAGTTTTAAGTTTCCTTCTTAATGTTTTCATTGACCCACTGGCCATTTAGGATCCTATTGTTTAATTTCCATGTGTTTGTATAGTTTCCAAAATTCCTGTTGTTATTGATTTCTGGTTTTATTTCATTGTGATAAGAGAAGATGCTTCATGTTATTTCAAGTTTTTTTAATGTTTCAAAACTTATTTTGTAACCTAGCATATGGGCTATCCCTGAAAATGATCGATGTGCTGAAGAAAAGAATGTATATTCTGACCATTGGATGAAATGTTCTGTAAGTATCTATTAGGCCCATTTGGTCCATAGTGCAGATTAAGTTCAATGTTTCTTTGTTGATTTTCTGTCTAGAATATATGTCCAATGCTGAAAGTAGAGTGTTGAAGACTCCAGCTATTATTATATTGGGGTCTCTCTCTCTCTCTCTTTAGCTTTAATATTTGTTTTATATATGTAGGTAGTCCAGTGTTGGGTGCATATATATTTATAATTGTTATATTCTTTTGCTGAATTGACCCCTTTATCATTATATAATGAATTTCTTTGTATCTTACAGTTTTTGTCTTGAAATCTATTTTATGTGATATAAGAATAGCTACTCCTGCTCTATATTGGTTTCCATTGGCATTAAATATCTTTTTATATCTGTTTATTTTCAGTCCTTACAGGTAAAGTGTCTTTTTTGTAGACAAAAGATCATTAGGTTTTGTTTTTTCATTCATTCAGCCACTCTATGTCTTTTTATTGGAGTATTTAGTCCATTTATATTCATTACTTCTGCCAGTTTGTTACTTGTTTTCTGGTTGTTTTGTGGTCTTCTCTTCCTTCCCATCTTCCTTTTAGTGATTTTCCCAGGTGGTATGTCTTAATTTCTTGTTTTTTATGTTTTGTGTATCCATTGTATGCTTTTTGATTTGAGGTTACCATGAAACTTGCAAAAACTATCATCTAACCCATTATTTTAAACTGATGGCAACTTAATACTGATTGCATAAACAAACAACAAACAAGTGAAAAGGACACTAATACAAACTCCACACTTTAACTTTGTCACCTCCCCTTTTTAACATTTTATTGTTTCCCTGTATGTCATATTGCACTGTCTATGTCTTGAAAAGTTGTTGTAGTTATTACTTTTGACTGGTTCATCTTTTAGTCTCTCTACTTGAAATAACAATAGTTTATACACCACAAATAAAGTGTTATAATATTTTGTGTCTATCTGTGTACTTACTATTACCAGTGAGTTGTGTTAACTTTAGATGATCTCTTACTGATTATTAATGTCTTTTTCATTCTGATTGAAGAACTCCCTTTAGCATTTCTTGTAGGCCAGGTGTGGTGTTGATGAAATCCTCCAGCTTTTGTCTGGAAAATCTTTATTTGTCCTTCATGTTTGAAGGATTTTTTACTAGATATACTATTCAAGGGTGAATTTTTTTTCTTTCAGCACTTTATATATGTCATGCCACTCTCTCCTGGCCTGTAAGATTCCCACTGAAAAGTATGCTGCCAGATGTATTTGAGCTCCATTGTATCTTTTTTTTTTTTTCTCTTGCTGCTTTTAGGATCCCTTCTTTATCCTTGACCTCTGATTATTAAACGCCTCGAGGTAGTCTTCTTTGGGCTAAATCTGCTTGGTGCTCTATAACCTTCTTGTACTTAAATATTGGTATCTTTCTCTAAGTTTGTGAAGCTCTCTGTTATTATCCCTTTGAATAAAACTTCTACCCCATCTCTTTCTCTATCTCCTTTTTCAAGATCAGTGACTCTTAGATTTGCCCCCTTGAGGCTATTTTCTAGACCTTGTAGGTATGTGTCATTCTTTTTTATTCTTTTTTCTTTTGTCTCCTCTGACTATGTTCAAATAGTCTGCCTTAAAGTTCACTAATTCTTTCTTCTGCTTGATCAGTTCTGCTGGTGAGAGACTGATGCATCCTTCAGAGAATCTCAGAAACTCTAGAATTTCTGCTATATTCTTTTTAATTACTTCAATCTTTTTGTTAAATTTATCTGATAGAAGTGTGAATTCCTTCTCTGTGTTATCTTGAATTTCTTTTAGTTTCTTTAAAAGAGATACTTTGAATTCTCTAAGAGGTCACATACCTTTTTCTCCAGGATTGGTCCCTGATGCCTTATTTAGTTTGTTTGGTGAGGTCATGTTTCTTGGATAGTCTTGATTGTTGCGGATGTTAATTGGTGTCTGGACATTGAAGAGTTAGGTATTTATTGTCACCTTTGCAGTCTGGGCTTGTTTGTACCCATCCTTCTTGGGAAGACTTTCCAGGAATTTGAAAGGACTTCGGTATTGTGATCTAAGCTATATTTGCATCCTGGGAGGCGCCCCAAGCCCAGTAAAACTGTGGTTCTTGTAGACCTGTGGGGGAATTGCCCTGATGGTCTTGGCCAACATCTGGATGAATTCTCTGGATTACCAGGGAAGTCTCTTCCCTTACTTTCTCTCAAACAAATGGACTCTCTCTCTCTCTCTCTCTCTCTCGTGCTTTCTCTCTGTGAGTGTGTGTGTGTTTGTGTGTGTGTGCATGCTGAGTCATGTGAGCTGAGTGTGTCATGACACAAGTACCCCTGTGGCCACAAGCACTAAGACTGCACTGGGTTAGACTTGAAGCCAGCACAGAACTGAGTCTCACCCAAAGTTTGCTGTAACCACTACCTGGCTCCTACCTATGTTCACTTAAGGCCTAGGCGTCTACAATCAGCAGGTGGTGAAGTCAGCCCAGCTCGTGTCCTTCACTTCAGGTCAGCAAGTTCCCCCAGGCCGGGCCAGAGATGTCATCCAGAAACCAGGAACTGGAGTCAAAAGCCTTAAAAATTTACCTGGTGCTTTTTCTACTGGAGCTAAAGCTGGCACTCAAACCACAGATGAAGTCCTTCCCCATCTTCCCTCCCCTTAACACAGGCACAACAGCCACTCCCCACAGCCCGTGATGACAGGCCCATGGGGACTATTGTCAGGCTACCTCTCATGTTCACATAAGGCCCAAGGGCTTTTCTACCAGCTTGCAGTGAATGCTGCCAGGTCTAGGCCTCACTCTTCAAGTCAGGGGGCTCCCCTCTGCCCCAGGGAAGGTCTGGGAATTATATCCAAGAGCCAAGGCCTGGAACTGGGGGCCCCAAAGGTCTGCTTGGTGCTTGACTCCACTATGGCCGAGCTGGAACCTAAGGTGCAAAACAAAGACCGCTTTACTTTTGCCTCTGCTTTCCTCAAGCATAAAATGTCTCTCAGCATAGCCACCATAGCTGGGAATGCGTTGGGACTTACTGAAGCCAGCATGTCTGAGAATCTCACCCAAGGCCCATAACTAGTACTACCTGGGTGTTGCTGCTGGTTATTCAGGGACTAAGGGATCTTTAGTCAGCAGGTGGTGAGTCCTGCCAGAACTGGGTGCTTCTCTTTGAGGCAGCAGATTCTCTTATGGCCCAGGGTGCCATCCAGGAACTAAAGCCTATAATGGGGGCCTCATAGCTCTGTCCAGCACCCTATCCTGCTGTGGCTGAGCTGGTATCCAAAATTCAAGACATAGCTTTCTTTACTCTTCCTTCTCCTCTCAAGTATAAGGAAGGTGTCACTTTTGTTGCTGCAAGCTGTGCTGCCTGGATTTGGGGGAGGGGTGCCACAAGCACTCTCTTAGCCACCTCGGCTGGTCTCTTACTAAGTCACATGCCACCCAAATTTACTGGCTCCCAGCTCAGCACAGCACTGGGACTTGCCTAGGAGTTCCAGTCTTTGTGGCCTACACTGCCTTTCAAGTTTGTTAAGGACCCCAGGGACCTTTAGCTCACAGTGATGAGGCTTGTCAAAATTCAAGTTCTAACTGCTGGGATGAGTGATACTCCTCTGGCTAGGGCTGGTCTAAATGTTTCCTCCAGGGGCAGGCATTGACTGGGTCTAGCGCAGCTTTGCTTTCTGCTGTGACAGGGCAGCACTGAGTTCAATACAAAGTCCCCAAAGCTCTGTGCTCTCCTTCCTCCAAGCACTCAAACTTTGTCTCTGCCCCATGCAGCTGCTACTGGGGGATTTGGGAGTGGTAATGTTAGCAGTTCAAGACTATCTTTCCTACCCTCTTCAGTGCCTCTTTCAGTAATATGAAGTTAAAACCAAATACTATGATTGCTCATCTGATTTTTGGTTCTTTTGAAGGTGCTTTTTTTGTGTAGATAGTTGCTAAATGGGGTGTCCTGTAGGGGTTGGGGGTGGTGGGAGTATGATTAGTAGAGGGTTCTAGTCAGCCATCTTGCTCCACTCCTCTTTGTCAAGTTTCAATATTAGAGCAATGCCACCCTCACAGAATGTGTTTGGAAGTGTTAAGTCCTTTCCAATATTCTAAAAGAGGTTGTGTGGAATCAGCAGTATTTCTTCTTTAATTGTTTGGTGGAATTTAAGCCCATGAAGTCATTTGGGCTTAGAGTTTTCACTGTGGGAAGTTTTTGTTTTTGTTTTAAGTAAAAATTTAATTTCTTTAATATACACTGATATATTTATACTATGTATTCATGAGTGAGGTTTATTAGTTTGTGTTTTTCAAGGAATTTGACCATTTCATTTAAGTGGTTGTATTGGTCCATTTTCATGCTGCTGATAAAAACATACCTGAGACTGGCCAATTTACAAAAGAAAACAGTTTAATGGACTTAGAGTTCCATGTGGCTGGGGAAGCCTCACAATCATGGAAGAAGGCAAGGAGGAGCAAGTCATACCTTACATAGATGGCAGCAGGCAAAGAGAGAGAGCTTGTGCAGGGAAACTCTCATCATTCTGCACCTAGTTGTTCCCAAATCTCATGTCCTCAGATTTCAAAACCAATCATGTCTTCCCAAAAGTCCCCCAAAGTCTTAACTCATTTCAGTATTAACTCAAAAGTCCACAGTCCAAAATCTCATCTGAGACAAGGCAAGTCCCTTCTACCTAAGAGCCTGTAAAATCAAAAGCAAGCTAGTTATTTCCTAGGTACAATAGGGGTACAGGTATTAGGAAAATACAGCCATTTCAAATGGGAGAAGTTGGCCAAAACAAAGGGGCTACAGGGCCCATACAAGTCCAAATCCAGCAGGACAGTGAAATTGTAAAGCTCCAAAATGATCTCCTTTGACTCCATGTCTCACATCTGGGTCACACTGAAGCAAGAGGTGGGTTCTCATGGTCATGGGCAGCTCTGCCTCTGTGGATTTGCAGCATATCACCTGCTTCCCAGTTGCTTTTATGGGTTGGAGACCCCACATTTACCTTTCTTACTGCCCTAGAAGAGGTTCTCCATGAGGGCCTGCCCCTGCAGCAAACTTCTTTCTGGACATCCAGGCATTCCCATACATCCTCTGAAATCTAGGTAGAGGTTCCCAAACCCCAGTTATTGATTTCTGTGTACTCGCAAGATCAACACCATATGGAAGCTGCCAAGACTTGAGGATTGCACCCTCTGAAGCCACGGCGCCACCTCTACATTGGCCCCTTTCAGCCATGACTGGAGTGGCTGGGATGCAGAGCACCAAGTCCCTAGGCTGCTCACAACATGGGGATCCTGGACCCAGTCCCATTTTTACTCCTAGGCCTCTGGGTGGGTGATAGGAGGGGCTGCCATGAAGACCTCTAACATGGCCTGGAGACATTTCCCCCATTGTCCTGGGGATTAACACTGGACTCCTCATTATTTATGCAAATTTCTACAGCTAGCTCAAATTTCTCCTGAGAAAATTGGTTTTTCTTTTTTATTGCATAGTCAGGATGCAAATTTTCCAAACTTTTATGCATTGCTTTCCTTATAAAACTGAATGCTTTTAACAGCATCCAAGTCACCTCTTAAATGCTTTGTTGCTTAGAAATTTCTTCTGCCAGATACCCTAAGTCATCTCTCTCATGTTCAAAGTTCCACAAATCTCTAGGGCAGGGACAAAATGCCACTAGTCTTTTTGCTAAGACATAACAAGAGCCACCTTTGCTCCAGTTCCAAACAATTTCCTCATTTTCATCTGAGACCACCTCAGCCTGGACTTTATTGTCCATATCACTATCAGCATTTTTGTCAAAGCCATTCAACAAGTCTTTAGGAAGTTCCAAACTTTCCCACATTTTCCTTTCTTCTTCTGAGGCCTCCAAACTGTTCCAGCCTCTGCCTGTTACCCAATTACAAAGTTGCTTCCACATTTTTAGATATTTTTTCAGCAATGCCCCACTTAGTGGTACCAATTTACTGTATTAGTCCGTTTTCACACTGCTGATAAAGACATACCTAAGACGGAGCAAAGAGAGAGAGTGCTTGTGCAGGGAAACTCTGGTTTTTAAAACCCTCAGATTTTGTGAGACTTATTCACTATCACAAGAACAGCACAGGAAAGACCCCCACGATTCAACTATCTCTCACCAAGTCCCTCCCACAACATGTGGGAATTCAAGATAATATTTGGGTGGGGCAAAAAGTCAAACCATATCAGTGGTCAAATATGTTGACATAAAGTTTTCATTTTTTAAAATTGTTCCTTTAATATCTGCAGATTGCAGTGATGTCACCTGTCTCTTTCCTGATATTGATTAGTGTCTCTTTTCTCCTGTATAATATTCAACACTATATAAACACCATATATTCATTATCTCACTTAATCCTCAAAGAATCTGATAAGAGAGTCATTATATTTTTAACAGATAAAACACTGACGTTCAATAAATATAAGTAACATCACTCAAGGTCAAACAGCTAAATCTGAACGTGATTTCAGGGTCCTGGCTCATAATGGTTTATTATGTACAAGTTGACTTGTTACTTTGTAAGTAACTGAAATGTAACGGCCTCCTTGGCTAGCCGTGCCCTCATATAATGTCTTCTATTGAATTCTCCCCTCCCTGCCCTGCCCTCAACTCTAAGTGCAAAAGCATTGATGACATGGACTGTATTGAAGGTTTCATACTAAGACAATGGAGGAGCTGGTCACACAGCAACACATTAGAAATATCCACATTTAAAAGAAGATCTAAACTCCATTTCTTCACAACAGCTTTCAAATATGTCTTTTCTCTCTTTCTTTCTAAAGCTTTTCCTCCTTGTTTTTCCCAGAAGAGCTGGTCGTTCTCTCTTCAACATTTGCAAAACCCACTCCAAGAAAAAAAATTAGAAATGATTCATTATTCTTCTAGCATTCCCTTGGTAGTGCTCAATTTTTAAATTGTTTCCCAAAGCATATATTTCACATTCCCGGATCCTCATTAACAATCCTGTGAAAGTTTTCAGATGGAAATGGGGAAAGCATGACTCAGACAATTTAAGAGACTTGCCCAAGGACACAGTTAGTCAATGGTGCAGCTCAAAACTTTAGTGTGTATCATCTCCTAAAAACTTAAAGCACAAAATTTCTTCCCTCATTCACTATCTTAGATGTGAGATTAAATTTTAGGGAATTATTTTGGCTTACACATAAAAGGCAAAGATTTCTTAGAAGGGTAGCATTGTGAGCTAGCATATGACCAGTCATTATACCTTAAAGTTCATGAAGATATTCAGGACAGACTGGAGGATGGAGCAAGAGAGGAATGGGAAGATGATAAAATGGTATATAGGAAGCTGAAACCTGGATTATCCTCTGGACATGAGTGAAATCCAGACCTGGGCCTATCCTGCAGTATATTAGAATCCATAGAGGGCCTTACTTTCCCATGTTCTTCTCTTTCAGAATCCATCCATTCATTTAATAATTTATTCCTTAGGACTTATTTTGAGTTTCTTATTCTTTCTTTACTCTCAAACCTGAGAACCACAAGAACTTATTGGAAAAAGAAATCACCTAAGCATCCCTGAATTATCTGTAATTCAAGACCACCTGTAGATCAGGACTAACCTTCTGAGGTCCATCAGCTTGTTATGGTCCTATTCTCCATGGTGAAATTAGTTTCCCTGAGACCTCATTATCAAGCAGGATCTTATGCCTAGTAGAAGAAGGGATTAGAATCCTCCAGAGAATTTCTTCTCAAATGTTGTCTCAGGCAAATGATGAGAAAATCTTTTTCCCCATTTCTCCATGCTAAAGTGAAAGAAAACAGCCTTCCTTGAAATTATATGATTCACCAGAAACATCTGACATTAATTCCAGGAACAAGGCTTGAAATATGAAAATGTGTAGAAAGCAACGGGGAGGGTCTCACAGAGAATCCATGGGATGAGATGTGGCAACTCCTTGTTAAATGTTTCATTAGCTATCCCTTCCTGAACTGAAATTGGTGGTCTTTGACTTATGAAATGTCTTGTTCTCAGCACCAGTGTGCAGAGAGGACATTAAATCAGGTCAAAGAATGCCAGCCACATAATATGATGCTGATAGGGCTCTGAATTCTTTTCAGAAGACTGGCATTTCACGTTTCAAATGGCCTAGCCCATCTTCCAAAACAGGATGCACTGCATCACCCAAGCCCCTTAAGCCAGTCTGGTCACCAGCCTGACACTTGAGGTACCATAAGCTAGACTGTCATCATCTAGAGTCATCCAGTCCTGCCACCCAGCTTGTCATTCCCAGACAGATAGAAAACAGAATTCTCACTCGCAATTAATTGTGTAGACTTATATATTTCATTAATTTGACCAACATCTATGGAGAGCCCAAAGCTCACTAGACACTCTAAAGCACTGAGGCCCCAGAGAAGAGACCATTCCTTGCCCTAGATGAAGGCCTTTAGGACATGAAGAAGAGCAATGCAATGGTTACTAAATAGTGCGCTTAGTATTGTGGATAGTGGTGAACATGAGAACATATGAAAACCCTAGAAGGTCTCTAGCCCTACCTAATCCAGTGGGGAGGAGGGGAGGGTACAAGAAAATCTTCCTGAAGATACCAGTTTTTGATAACTCTTTAAATGGCAGGGAGAGTTACATAATGAAAGGGCAAGGAAGGTCTTAGCTTCTAACAAAATAAGAATGATGTCCGTTTGGTTAATCAATAAGTGGAAAGTAAAATGAATTGATGTAAAATGAAAAACACAATGATGAAAGAATATAGTTTAACTCTAGAACTGAAAATTAAGTGTGATAGTTTCCTATGGTTGCCATAAAAATTATCACAAACTTAA
Organism: Papio anubis; assembly: GCF_008728515.1. Classification (NCBI taxonomy): domain Eukaryota; kingdom Metazoa; phylum Chordata; class Mammalia; order Primates; family Cercopithecidae; genus Papio; species Papio anubis. Next base: position 20,941,593 of record NC_044977.1, read on the forward strand.
TGGCTTAATACAATACGAATTTAATATCTTACAGTTCTGTAGTTCAGAAGTTTGACTTGAGTCTCACAGGAATAAAATCAAGGTATTGGCTGGGCTGCATCCCTTTCTGGAGGCTCTTAAAGATAACCTGTTTCCTTGCCTTTTTTCAACTTCTAGAGCCCATATTCTGACCTTGACCCCTTCCTCCACCTCCAAAGTCAACAACATAGCATCTCCCTGAAACTGCTTCCATCGTCACATATCTTTCTCTGACTTTTCTGTAGCTCTATCTTCCATTTTTAAGAAACATTGTGATTACATTGGGCCCACCTGGATAACCAAGATTATCTCTCAATTTTATGGTCAGTTGATTTGCAAGCTCAATTCCGACAGCAACCCTAATTGTCTTTTGCCACGTTACCTAACATCCAAGTTTGGGAAACTTAGGATATGAAAATTTTTGTAAATTTCCCTGAAGAAGCAAAGTATCTCCAAAATCACAATGACAAGATGGTTCAGAGAACCTAAGGAGTATGTGAATGTTAAATAGAAATATTTGGCTGGGCGCGGTGACTCACGCCTGTAATCCTAGCACTTTGGGAGGCCAAGGTGGATGAATCATTTGAGGTCAGGAGTCAGAGACCAGCCTGGCCAATGTGGTGAAACCCTGCCTCTACTAAAATTACAAAAATTCCCCGGGCATGGTGACAGTCCCCTCTAGTTCCAGCTACTAAAGAGGCTGAGGGAGGAGAATTGCTTGAACCTGGGAGTTGGAGGTTGCAGTGAGCTTAGATTGTGCCTTTGCACCCCAGCCTGGGTGACAGAGCGAGACTCTGTCCAAAAAGAAAAAGAAAAAAATATTTTAGTCAGGGGGTTAAAGAGGTTAAAAAGACACAGCAGTAAAGATAAATGTGGAGTTTTTGTTGGAGCATTTTCAAACCTACTGCTTGTTGATTCTACCTGAGAAAATGTAGCACGTAGGCATTAGGAATGGATGGAATGTGTTAACACATCACTACTGGATTAGGCTTTTTACAATAAAAAAAATGTGGGTACATGGTAGATGTATATATTTATGGGATTACATCAAGTTAAAAAGCTTCTGTACACCAAAGGATACATTCCTATCATTCTGAATGTATGACTTCTCCCATGTCCTTGTCACTGGCTTTCACCTACACCAATGAAACCAACTCATTCATACTAAGAAATAGTTTTCAAAGCTTCTCTACCAGTAACTGCCAGAGGCTTTAAAATATTCATACCCTTTGGCTCAATAATTCACATTAAAAATATATGCCAAGGTAATGATTCAAAATTTAAAGATCATCTAAACATCTTTTATGAAAAGTAAAAAAGTTTGTGTCAGCATTCAACAGCATAAAATATTTAAAAAGGAGGTTGATGATATGCATTGGAGCACAATCTAATAATTAACTATAACCTGGTCACTAAAAACCACAGAAAATTGGCTACCTGAGAAATCCTAAAATGCTAACAGAAAAAAGACAATTTATGAAACATTAAACACTGTATTAACATAGCTATATTTAAAATGTGTATACATTTTAAAGGCTGGAAGAATATAAACCAAAACCCATTGTCTCTGTGTGGCAGAACTATGGAGATCATATTTATTCTTTCTCTTTTTCCATAGAAATATTTATAAGCAAGTCCTTCTTGTGCGATGGAAAACTGTTTTAGAAATAATATTTTTCTTATTGGTAACCGTCTCAATATGTAGCTGATAGCAATAGGTGTGGGTCCAGGAGGGTTTAGATATGAACCCAGCAGGTAATCAGGTCCCCAACTCTTCTCATCCAAGTGAGTTATTCACAACATCTTAAGCAAGCCATGTAACAACAGACAGTGGAAGCTCACACAACACAAGATAAAAGGAAAGCACCAACAAGAAATTGTGTCCACATCAATCACACAGGCTGAGGCATAATTGATATGCTGCCCCAGGTTTAGGTGAGACAGACCTGCTTCAGACACTACACTAAGGGGCAGTGTCTAAGTAGGCTGCATTTGGAACCGACAGGTTGATGGTGGCAATTCCAGGAAAGCCTAGCATTCAGTCCATTGCAGACACTCAATAATTATCCACTGAATGAGAAGTTACCATCCTTTCCCCCTTTCTTATATTGCGGCACCCACAATACGTCTGCAGAGAAATAGGACTAAGTGGTCACCAACTTGTAGCTATCATGTAGAAAAGCACCTGAGAGAGGCAGGAAACACTATCATCTGTATAGTCACTTACGCAGTGTGTGTTGGGGGCGGGGGGGCCCTCACTCTTGGACCTTGTTTCCAATTGTCTAACCTCTACCACTTCCAATCAATAAAAATTTCCTAAACCTCATAACCCTAGTCCGCTGTTTCCTTCCCCTGATCAAGCTATTCTTTTTGTTCCAATTATGAGCACTTATACTTTTATTTTTTTCCAGTTTATCTCTTCCACTTATCTCTTCACTTAACAGAGTTTAAGTCTCTGTTATCCAATTTTGAATATTTGCTTTGCATAATAGAAATGTATGTATTTAATAATAACTAATTCTAAGTAACTATTTATTATTGGTATTTAATAATAAATTCTGTAAGTAATTCTGAATTTTGGAGTAATAAAGATAAATTTTCCTTAGACTGTTTTTGCTCTCTCCTACTTCATGTGCTGAAGGAAGGATGGGATATAAAATTGTATTATGTTTAGTGTGGAATCAGCCTGGTAATGACCATAAAAGTTATAATTAGGATCACATCTTAGTTATTTCTTGCCTTTTGCTAGCTTTTGAAGGAGTTTGCTCTTGCTTCTCTAGTTCTTTTAATTGTGATGCTAGGGTGTCAATTTTAGATCCTTCCTGCTTTCTCTTGTGGGCATTTAGTGCTATAAATTTCCCTCTACAAATTGCTTTAAATGTGTCCCAGAGATTCTGGTATGTTGTGTCTTTGTTCTCATTGGTTTCAAAGAACATCTTTATTTCTCCCTTCACTTTGTTTTGTACCAGGTAGTCATTCAGGAGCAGGTTGTTCAGTTTCCATGAAGTTGAGCAGTTTTGAGTGAGTTTCTTAATTCTGAGTTCTTGTTTGGTTGCACTGTGGTCTGAGAGACAGTTTGTTATAATTTCTGTTCTTTTACATTTGCTGAGGAGTGCTTTACTTCCAACTATGTGGTCAATTTTGGAATAGGTGTGATGTGGTGCTGAGAAGAATGTATATTCTGTTGATTTGGGGTGGAGAGTTCTGTAGATGTCTATTAGGTCAACTTGGTGGAGAGCTGAGTTCAATTCCTGGATATCCTTTTTAACTTTCTGTCTCGGTGATCTGTCTAATGTTGACAATGGGGTGTTAAAGTCTCCCATTATTATTGTGTGGGTGTCTAAATCTCTTTGTAAGTCTCTAAGGACTTGCTTTATGAATCTGGGTGCTCCTGCGCTGGGTGCATATATATTTAGGATAGTTAGCTTTTCTTGTTGAATTTATTCCTTTGCCATTTTGTGATGGCCTTCTTTGTCTCTTTTGCTCTATGTTGGTTTAAAGTCTGTTTTATCAGAGACTAGAATTGCAACCCCTGCCTTTTGTTTTGTTTTGTTTTCCATTTGCTTGGTAGATCTTCCTCCATCCCTTTATTTTGAGCCTATGCTCAAAATCTCTGCACATGACATAGGCCTCCTGAATACAGCACACTGATGGGTAATGACTCTTTATCCAATTTGCCAGTTTGTGTCTTTTAATTGGAGCATTTAGCCCATTTATATTTAAGGTTAATATTGTTATGTGTGAATCTGATCCTGTCATTATGATGTTAGTTGGTTATTTTGATCATTAGTTGATGCAGTTTCTTCCTAGCATCAATGGTCTTTACAACTTGGCATGTTTTTGCAGTGGCTGGTACCAGTTGTTCTTTTCCATGTTTAGTGCTTCCTTCAGGATCTCTTGTAGGGCAGGCCTGGTGATGACAAAATCTCTCAGCATTTGCTTGTCTGTAAGGGATTCTATTTCTCCTTCACTTATGAAGCTTAGTTTGGCTGGATATGAAATTCTGGGTTGAAAATTCTTTGCTTTAACAATCTTGAATATTGGCCCCCACTCTCTTCTGGCTTGTAGGGTTTCTGCCAAAAGATCCACTGTTAGTCTGCTGGGCTTCCCTTTGTGTGTAACTCGACCTTTCTCTCTCACTGCCCTTAACAGTTTTTCCTTCATTTCAACCTTGGTGAATCTGAAAATTATGTGTCTAGAGGTTGCTCTTCTCGAGGAGTATCTTTGTGGTGTTCTCAGTATTTCCTGAATTTGAAGGTTGGCCTGTCTTGCTAGGTTGGGGAAGTTCTCCTGGATAATACCTTGCAGAGTGTTTTCTAACTTGGTTCCATTCTCCCCATCACTTTCAGGTACACCAATCAGACGTAGATTTGGTCTTTTCACATACTTCCATATTTCTTGGAGGCTTCGTTCATTTCTTTTTTATTCTTTTTTCTCTAAACTTCTCTTCTCGCTTCATTTATTTGATGTTCAATCACTGATACCCTTTCTTCCAGTTGATCAAATTGACTACTGAAGATTGTGCATTCATCACATAGTTCTCCTGCCATGGTTTCCAGCTCCATCAGGTCATTTAAGGACTTCTCTACACTGGTTACTCTAGTTAGCCATTTGTCTAATCTTTTTTCAAGGTTTTTAACTTCTTTGCAATGGATTCAAACTTCCTCCGTTAGCTCGGAGAAGTTTGATCATCTGAAGCCTTCTTCTCTTAACTCATCAAAGTCATTTTCCATCCAGCTCTTTTCTGTTGTTGGCGAGGAGCAGCATTCCTTTGGAGGGGGAGAGGCGCTCTAATTTTTAGAATTTTCAGCTTTTCTGCTCTGTTTTTTCCCCATCTTTGTGGTTTTATCTACCTTTGGTCTTTGATGATGGTGATGTACAGATGGGTTTTTGGTGTGGATGTCCTTTCTGTTTGTTATTTTTCCTTCTAACAGTCAGGACCCTCAGCTGCAGGTCTGTTGGAGTTTGCTGGAGGTCCACTCCAGACCCTGTTTGCCTGGGTATCAGCAGCAGAGGCTGCAGAACAGCGAATACTGCTGAATAGCAAATGTTGCTGCCTGACTGTTCCTCTGGAAGCTTCGTCTCAGAGGGGTACCTGGCCATATGAGATGTCAGTCTGCTCCTACTGGGGGTGCCTCCCAGTTAGGCTACTCAGGGGTCAGGGACCCACTTGAGGAGGCAGTCTGTCCATTCTCAGTTCTCAAACTCCATACTGGGAGAACCACTACTCTCTTCAAAGCTGTCAGACAGGGACATTTAAGTCTGCAGAGGTTTCTGCTGCCTTTTGTTCGGCTATGCCTTGCCCCCAGAGGTGGAGTCTACAGAGGCAGGCAGGCCTCCTTGAGCTGCAGTGGGCTCCACCCAGTTCAAGCTTCCAGGCTGCTTTGTTTACCTACTCAAGCCTCAGCAATGGTGGGTGCCCCTCTCCCAGCCTCGCTGCTGCCTTGCAGTTCGATCTCAGACTGCTGTGCTAGCAATGAGCAAGGCTCCACGGGTGTGGGACCCTCCGAGCCAGGCACGGGATATAGTCTCCTGGTGTGCCGTTTGCTAAGACCATTGGAAAAGCACAGTCTTAGGGTAGGGGTGACCCGATCTTCCAGATGCCATCTGTCAAAGCTTCCCTTGGCTAGGAAAGGGAATTTCCTGACCCCTTGCGCTTCCCCGGTGAGGTAATGCTTTGCCCTGCTTTGGCTCACGCTCGGTGGGCTGCACCGACTGTCCTGCACCCACTGTCCAACAAGTTCCAGTGAGATGAACCCGGTACTCAGTTGGAAATACAGAAATCACCTGTCTTCTGCATGGCTCACACTGGGAGCTGTAGACTGGAGCTGTTCCTATTTGGCCATCTAAGATCAGAGCAGAACCGAAGGAGATAGACACAAAAAACCCTTCAAAAAATCAATAAATCAAGGAGCTGGTTTTTTGAAAAGATCAACAAAATTGATAGACTGCTAGCAAGACTAATAAAGAAGAAAAGAGAGAAGAATCTAAAAGATGCAATAAAAATATGATAAAGGGGATATCATCACTGATCCCACAGAAATACAAACTACCATCAGAGAATACTATAAACACCTCTACACAAATAAACTAGAAAATCTAGAAGAAATGGATAAATTCCTGGACACATACACCCTCCCAAGACTAAACCAGGAAGAAGTTGAATCCCTGAATAGACCAATAACAGGCTCTGAAACTGAGGCAATAAGTAATAGCCTACCAACCAAAAAAAGTCCAGGACCAGATGGATTCACAGCTGAATTCTACCAGAGGTATAAGGAGGAGCTGGTACCATTCCTCCTGAAACTATTCCAACCAATAGAAAAAGAGGGAATCCTCCCTAACTCATTTTATGAGGCCAACATCATCCTGATACCAAAGCCTGACAGACACACAACAACAAAAAAAGAGAATTTTAGACCAATATCCCTGATGAACATCAGTGCAAAAATCCTTAATAAAATACTGGCAAACTGAATCCAGCAGCACATCAAAAAGCTTATCCACCATGATCAAGTGGGCTTCATCCCTGGGATGCAAGGCTGGTTCAACATTCACAAATCAATAAACGTAGTCCAGCATATACAGAACCAAAGACAAAAACCAAATGGTTATCTCAATAGACGCAGAAAAGACCTTTGACAAAATTCAACAGCCCTTCATGCTAAAAACTCAATAAATTAGGTATTGATGTGATGTATCTCAAAATAATAAGAGATATTTATGACAAACCCACAGCCAATATCATACTGAATGGGCAAAACCTGGAAGCATTCCCTTTGAAAACTGGCACAAGACAGGGATGCCCTCTCTCCTCACTCCTATTCAACATAGTGTTGGAAGTTCTGGCCAGGGCAATCAGGCAGGAGAAAGAAATAAAGGGTATTCAGCTAGGAAAAGAGGAAGTCAAATTGTACCTGTTTGCAGATGACATGATTGTATACTTAGAGAACCCCATTGTCTCAGCCCAAAATCTCCTTAAGCTGACAATCAACTTCAGCAAAGTCTCAGGATACAAAATCAGTGTGCAAAAATCACAAGCATTCTTATGCACCAATAACAGACCAACAGAGGGCCAAATCATGAATGAACTCCCATTCACAATAGCTTCAAAGAGAATAAAATACCTAGGAATCCAACTTACAAGAGATGTGAAGGTCCTCCTCAAGGAGAACTACAAACCACTGCTCAAGAAAATAAGAGAGGACACAAACAAATGGAAGAACATACCATGCTCATGGATAGGAAGAATCAATATCGTGAAAATGGCCATACTGCCCAAGGTAATTTATAGATTCAATGCCATCCCTATCGAGCTACCAATGACTTTCTTCACAGAATTGGAAAAAACTACTTTAAAATTCATATGGAACAAAAAAGGAGCCCTCTTTGCCAAGACAATCCTAAGCCAAAATAACAAAGCTGGAGGTATCATGCTACCTGACTTCAAACTATACTACAAGGTTACAGTAACCAAAACAGCATGGTACTGATACCAAAACAGAGATATAGAACCAATGGAACAGAACGGAGCCCTCAGAAATAATGTCACACATCTACAACCGTCTGGTCTTTGACAAACCTGACAAAAACAAGAAATGGAGAAAGGATTCCCTATTTAATAAATGGTACTGGGAAAACTGGCTAGCCATAAGTAGAAAGCTGAAACTGGATCCCTTTCTTACACCTCATACAAAAATTAATTCAAGATGGATTAAAGACTTAAATATTAGACCTAAAACCATAAAAGCCCTAGAAGAAACCTAGGCAATACCATTCAGGACATAGGCATGGGCAAGGACTTCATGTCTAAAACACCAAAAGCAATGGCAACAAAAGGCAAAATAGACAAATGGGATCTAATTAAACTAAAGAGCTTCTGCACAGCAAAAGAAACTACCATCAGAGTGGACAGGCAACCTACAGAATGGGAGAAAATTTTTGCAATCTACTCATCTGAAAAGGGGCTAATATCCAGAACCTACAAAGAACTCAAACAAATTTATAAGAAAAAATCAAACAACCCCATCAAAAAGTGGGCGAAGGATATGAATAGACACTTCTCAAAAGAAGACATCTATGCAGCCAACAGACACATGAGAAATTGCTTATCATCACTGGCCATCAGAAAAATGCAAATCAAAACCACAATGCAATATCATCTCACAGCAGTTAGAATGGCGATCATTAAAAAGTCAGGAAACATCAGGTTCTGGAGAGGATGTGGAGAAACAGGAACACTTTTACACTGTTGGTGGAACTGTAAACTAGTTCAACCATTGTGGAAGACAGTGTGGCGATTCCTCAAGGATCTATAACTAGAAATACCATTTGACCCAGCCATCCCATTACTGGGTATATACCCAAAGGATTATAAATCATGCTGCTATAAAGACATATGCACACGTATGTTTATTGTGGCACTATTCACAATAGCAAAGACTTGAAACCATCCCAAATGTCCATCAATGACAGACTGGATTAAGAAAATGTGGCACATATATGCCATGGAATACTAGCAGCCATAAGAAAGGATGAGTTCATGTCCTTTGTAGGGACATGGATGCAGCTGGAAACCAACATTCTCAGCAAACTATCGCAAGGAGAAAAAACCAAACACTGCATGTTCTCACTCATAGGTGGGAACTGAACAATGAGATCACTTGGACACAGGAAGGGGAACATCACACACCGGGGCCTGTCGTGGGATGCAGGGAGAGGGGAGGGATAGCATTAGGAGATATATCTAATATAAACGATGAGTTGATGGGTGCCACACACCAACATGACACATGTATACATATGTCACAAGCCCACACGCTGTTCACATGTACCCTAGAACTTAAAGTATAATAATAATAATAAAAAGGAAATACTTCCTACTTCATAGAATATTTTGCAACTGTAGGGAAGATCGCACATTGGAGATGATAATCATAAAAACGTTATTTCTTTAACTCTCTACATAATTTCATTAAAATTCTTTCAATAATTTTTCATAGCTAAGACAGTGATATGACCTATTCAGAATTATAGATTTATAGTAAATATATCAAGGCATTTTATATGGGATAGAATTTGAAAGTGTAAAATATAATCTCCAGTGAAGGGAAGACTTTTTCTCCCCCAAACAAATGGTTTTTGTATTTTATTATTGAAAATAAAGAAATAATAAATGAAAAACAAAAAGGATCAGAGCAGAACACCTCACAGGGAAAAGCTCTGGCCTGCGTCGCCTCAATCTACTGAAAAACCCTGGCATTTGGTTTGAGGCCTTGTTTAAACGCGAATTTACTTGGAAAGGAGTTTTTAGCTATTTTTAGTCAGTGTGAGTGGATTACAAATACTTTCTTCATAATCCATTTTCAGAGAAGGGAAACAAAGATAAAGATGACATCTTGGAAGCCTGCGGGAGGACAGAAAATGGCACAGGGAACAGAAGCAAGAGGCAGCAAAGGGACACATAATTGTCTGCACCGTTGTGCTTGTAACTGGTCTTAGACATACTTATGCCACAGACATTTGCCAATTCAAGACGTGCATTTTAACATGGCCTCTCACCTTGGGGCTCAGGAAATTACAATCTGGCTGAAAAAAATGAGCATTCCAGAATGTATAGCACATGAACTAAAGTGTCTAGAGAAAATGTATTTTCCTTTTCTCTCCCCAAAGTGTGAAATCTGAAGTATCTTTAACTAAGAATGATTGTGAAGCACATGATTCTTCGCTCATAAAAAATCTTGGAAGAAACTAGTGCTATACTTTTGGCTCCGAGTTGCAGATGAAGCAGGAAATGTTAAAATATTCTGGACTCCTACACAAAGGCTCTCAGTCTAAAATGGAATAAGAAACTCTTTTGGAAAAGATGGGGGATTAACAGGTGTGGGTTTTGAGTGTGTGCATTCTCCTTAGCTGACTCCTGAGAGTGTCCCCAAGGCTCTGTCTTTGGGAGATGGAAAGAGACAAAGCCTTAGGCAGGCTGATGCACAGATACAAAGATACTTATGTTTGTCAGGAGCAAAAAGGAAACCATGAGTCACACAGAAACGAAGGATTAAATACATAAAAGAGTTTTTTGCTTTTCCTGGAATTCTTACTAGGAAAAAAAGCAACTTTTTTTTCCCTTAGTGCAACAAATACCATTTTTCAGTGTAGAGATGAAGAGCATGTTTACATGTGCAAAATTAAGTGATTTTTCCAATTTATAACCTTCCTTCTCTTTCATTAAGGTCAAACAAAATGCCTTCCAGCAGATGAATTGCTACTCTTTTAGACAAAAATAATCTATAGAATGTAAATGTATAAACCTGAATTTTATAATGTTTCTGTGCCTTTGAAGGCAAGAGTACACTTCTATTAAGTTATAGTAGTTCTATACTACTGAAAAAATATGGCAGCTTAAAAGAGAAAGCTCTTACCTTGGTTTTCCTTAAATTTACCAAATTTATTCAATTTTATCCAAAGCATTACACTACCAGTAAAATATGTGACAGATGGTGGGGAAAAGAAATTTTTTAAAAGTCTCACAATTCTTATCTGTCTTCTAGTTTACAGTAGGTATTGTTTTTAGTGAAAGATAACAGCAGTGTGCTTTAGTGCTTAGGCAAATGTACACTGAATACCAAAATGGGCGATGCATACCTAAAGGAGGCTATTTCTGTTGCTTCATTGGATTATCGAAATATGGGAAATGAGGTTGGTGGGCATGATGTGAAGAGCCTGCCATAAAGAACTGAACTATAGTGTCCTTTATCCAAAATGATTGGGACCAGAGGTGTTTCAGATTCTTTGAATTTTACAATATTTGTGTTATATCAATTGAGGATTCCAAATTCAAAAATCCTAAATTCAAAATGCTCCAATAAGGATTTCTTTTCAGCATCATGCTGGCACTCAAAATGTTGCAGATTTTGGAGCATTTTTAACTTCAGATTTGGGGATTTGGGATGTTCAACCTGTATTACACATGAAAGTAAGGCCAGGGTTAAATCCTCAAGCTTATCTCCCACTTTGCTAAAGTGGGAACCATATATCCCAGAATCCTTCAGTTTTGAGTTTCCCCCACTTACGGTTTTCATGGATTTAAGTGATCAAGAAAATAATGTTTCTGGTGGTGGCTGATGGGTGGAGTGACCACCTCTCCCGTACAAACACCTTAAGCACCACTGTGTCCAGATTTAGACTCTGACAATAAGAGATAAATTTACCTAGAGTAGCTATCAAAGAAGTACAGTTGGAATCCATAAGGAGTTGATTCAGGTAGTAGAGTTTGAATCAATTGTCGGCCTAAAGGAGGAGAAAAAGATGCTTACTAAAAAGCATCATTAGATAATTTGCCACAAGGAAAAGTTCTATTTGACACAATGACTAGGTGAGTGATTTTCACATTCCTCCCTCAGTACTGACAAGAAATATATCACACACAAATTATGTCAATTGTACTTGCTATTTTAATGTCTGAATTCCTTCCCCCATTTTCCCCTGGTGAGCAGAAACACTCTCATCTCACCTTTGTATCCTCACTGCCTACCGTGGTCCCTAGAGAGCAGAAGAGTCCTTTGATAAATATTACTGGATATCATAATCATGACAATCGCTGAAATTAAGGGTAAAATGTAACAAAGGAAGATTTGACAATGAGAATTTGCACACGTTCCCAAGACTGTCGAGGGAAGAGAACACGTGTTCAATGCAACTATTCCAGGTCTTTGAAAGGAACTCTCAAATACCTAATATATTGTAGAGGTAAAAAAGAAAGAAAGAAAAGAGCTATATAATCATTACAGCCTGGAAAATGTCATGAACTTTCTTGGGAGCCGAGTTACAGTCAGAGTTGTCTAAGCAGAGGTGACATAACCAGTTGTGCATGATATTGCAAGTGTATTACATGAACATTGGACCTTTAGTTTCTTCCCAATTCAAAAGTCAGTAGTTGGCCTATTCATTTGGCTGTGTACAGTTACTTGTTGATCACGTCCCAGAATGACAATGAGCATCCTTGCCCACTTCTATATTCACTGTTAAGAAGTGTCCTTGGTAGTTTTGTTTTCTAAGGCAATTTTCCTAGCAAGAAGGAAACAAGGGCTCTAAGATAAGTGAGCTTGATTTTAAAGTCAGGTACATCTTTTATAAGATACTCTTACTGATACCCTGGCCTCTAGTCCTATTCTATCTAACCCATTTTCCTCTCTGATGCAAGAGTGACCATCCTAAACATAAACCTGAAACTACCACCACACTCCACTCCATAAGACCCTTTAATGTCATCTAATTGCCTTGAAAAGAGAGTCTAAATGGCCCTAAGTGGTCTTTCCCTTAACTACCTCTTCATCTCCAGATACTCCCTCCCCTTGCCCTATGTTCAGACATTGAGAAATTTACAGTCCTCAATTGTGACATGTGCTCTGTCTTCCCTATCTCTGGAGATCAGCAATTCTCCACAGGACACAATTTTGCCCCCCAAGGGACATTTGGTAATGTCTAGAGGCATTTTTTGGTTATTGCAATTCAGAAGATGCTACTAGCATCTAGTGGTAAAGGCCAAGATGCTGCTAAACATCTACAATGCATAGGATTGTACACCAGTCTCATCAAAGGATTAACCAGCCCAAATGTCAATAGTGCTGTGGTTGACAAGTTCTGTTTTAAATAAATGAATGATAGCAAGCTATGTGCAGCAAATCCTAAGGGAAATCCCCTTAAACAGTTCCTCTAAGACAGAGTTGGCAAACTGTGACCTAAGCCAAATTGGGCTCACTGCCTGTTTTTGTAAGTAAAATGGTACTGGAACATGGCTATGCCCATTGGCTTATGTATTACCATTTTATCTATGGCTGCTTTTGCAGCAGAGATAAGCAGTTGCAAAATAGACCGTCTGTCCCACAAACCCTAAAATATTTTCTCTCTGGCTGTTCACAGAAAAAGTTACCAACCCTGCTGTAAAATACCCCTACTAGTCTCCTGATCCTAAGATTTCAGAAAATGTGTACAGTTATGACTTGTACATGCGAAAGAAAATAAATTTTCCCAACTGCCACACTATTTCTGTTTTGGAACAGTAAACATAGATATAGAATAACTTAGAAGTTGTTTTCTGGGTGTCCACATAATCTTCTGGGAAAAGCATTTCCTGGAAACAAATACTGAGCTTTGCTGGCAAGATATCATTAAAGAGAGTTCAGGGCTTGGCAGGGGCAGATGTGAGGAGGGTTGGGGTGGGGTGGCGTAAGAAAGACTTGGCAATCAGATCTTACTCTTTCCTCTCTAGAAGTCTCTCCACTCAACACGTTCCGAACACAGCCTGGCATACCCTTTGAAGCAAGTAGACTCTGTCATGTCTCAGTTTCAAGTACTTGCTAAAATTTGCATCAAGAGATGGTAAGAGACAGTGAGGCAAATGGCTGTTAGGAGGAAAATAGCTAATGTCTGAAGAACTTGCTTTGCTGTTGAATCGTTCCTCTAACATTAATAGATTGCTAATAAAATGGGAGGCATACAGAGGTTGCAATAGATACGTGACCCTGGAAATGTCAGCGAGGGTTTCCCCACATAGTTATTGTTGGCAAATGCAGCAGTTGAGCAATGCAGACATATATCAGATGCATGAAATATCAATTCAGTATATAAGTTATTTTTTATATAATAACCCTCCATTTATTGTGTTTATGGTGAAGGAAATGGGTTCCTTATTACCACATGTGTATATACCCCTATGCTCATACATACCGCATTGTGCTTCTTACCTACTGAGATATTCATAGTTTGGGTGGCATCCCAGGAACTATAGGAGAGGGAGGGGAATTTCTGTGACTGCCCACATAGGACATATTTTCCCTGGGGATAGAACATAGGAGAGTACTGCTCCTATAATTGGGACATCTACCTATCAGGCAAATCAAAATAGGGTTCTTCCCAAATATCTGAAAAAACATCATGTGTGCAAGCAGCCAGAGAGCAAGGATTGTAAAATAAAACAGAGGTTGTCCTGAGAGCAAATGCCAATATCAGAAATGGGATCTGCAAGGATACTGCAAAGTCTGCAAAACCACCAAACAATCCCTTTGTGCAATGTATTTATATATTCATTCATTCATTCATTTATTTTTTGAGACAGAGTCTCACTCTGTCACCCAGGCTGGAGTGCAGTGGCATAATTTTGGCTCACTGAAACCTCCGCCTCCTGGGTTCAAGCGATTCGTCTGCCTCAGCCTCCCGAGCAGCTGGGACTACAGGCGCAAACCACCACATCCAGTTAATTTTTGTATTTTTAGTAGAGAGGGGGTTTCACCATATTGACCAGGCTGGTCTCGAACTCCTGACCTCGTGATCCGCCCGCCTTGGCCTCCCAAAGTGCTGGGATTACAGTAAATTATTTTTAAAAAGTGTTTTCTCTGACAGGAGTAGCTCTGAAAACAGGACATGAAACCTTGGACCAGCAACAAGGCTGGGAAATCAAGCCTGAGAGTCCTGCAGTATGCCAGGAATCCCAAAGATGAGCTTTTCCTAGGAAAAAAAAATATAACTTAAATAAAACCATATCAAATAATAATAGAAATCTAAATACATAAATTAAATCAGTAGTTTAAAATCTTCTCCAGAAAAAAAAAAAATCTTAGACGAATTTTTTAAAGGCTGACATATGTAATTATTCAATTATATGTTTAAAATCCTGTATAATAAAACACCAGTAACCAAATCAAAAAAGATCTGTATAAAAAATTACAAAATATGTGAAGTCTTTAATAGTCAAATTAATATGCAGAATCTATAGAGAACTCCTAAAATCAATTGAGTGAAAAGAGATAGTTATGAACAAGAAATTTATATGAGACAAAATATAAATGGCCAATTTTGTATAAAAAGATGTATATTTACCTCTCAATAGAAAAATGCAAATTAATATTAAATATTATTTTGGGTCTATCTGTAGTAGTTTTCTTTTTTAAAAGATTTCAATAGCTTTAGGGGCACATGTGGTTTTTGGTTATATGGATGAATTGTATGGTGGTGAATTCTAGGATTTTAGTGCACCCATCACCCAAATAGTGTACATTGTACCTAAGAGATAGTTTTGCATCCATCACCCCCTCCATCTTCCCCCTTTCTGGGTCTCCAATGTCCATTTTACCACTCTGTATGCCTTTATATACCCATAGCTTAGGTACTACTTGCAAGTGAGAACATGCAGTATTTGAGTTTTGATTCCTGAGTTAATTCACTTAGAATAATGGCTTCCAGTTGCATCCGAGTTGCTGCAAAAGACAATGTTTCATTCTTTTTCATGGCTAAGTAGTATTCCATGGTGTGTATGTGTACATGTACCACATTTTCTTTACCTACTCATTGATTGTTAAATACTTAGTTTGATTCCATGTCTTTGCAATTGTGAATTGTGTCATGATAAACATATGCATGCAGGTGTCTTTTTGATATAATGACTTATTTTCCTTTGGGTAGATATCCAGTAGGATTGCTGGAGGAAATGTAGATCGACTTTTAGTTCTTTAAGAAATCTCCATACTGCTTTCCTACTAATTTACTTTCTCACTAGCAGTGTATAAGCATTCCCTTTTTTTTTTTTTAATTATTATTATACTTTAAGTTCTAGGGTACATGTGCATAACGTGCAGGTTTGTTACATATGTATACTTGTGTCATGTTGCTGTGCTGCACCCATCAACTCGTCAGCACCCATCAACTCGTCATTTACATCAGGTATAACTCCCAATGCAATCCCTCCCCCCTTCCCCTTCCCCATGATAGGCCCTGGTGTGTGATGTTCCCCTTCCCGAGTCCAAG